>NC_058404.1:40549710-40701277 GCF_002201575.2 Neomonachus schauinslandi
ATTTCTGCTCTGATCTTTATTATTTCTCTTCTCCTGTTGGGTTTAGGCTTTATTTGCTGTTCTTTCTCCAGCTCCTTTAGGTGTAGGGTTAGGTTGTGTACTTAAGACCTTTCTTGTTTCTTGAGGAAGGCTTGTATTGCTATATACTTTCCTCTTAGGACTGCCTTTGCTGCATCCCAAAGATTTTGAATAGTTGTGTTTTCATTTTCATTTATTTCCATGAATTTTTAAAATTCTTCTTCAATTTCCTGGTTGACCCATTCATTCTTCAGTAGGATGCTCTTTAGCTTCCCTGTATTTGAGTTCTTTCCAACTTTCCTGTTGTGATTGAGTTCTAGTTTCAAAGCATTGTGGCCTGAAAATAGGCAGGGAATGATCCCAATCTTTTGGTACCGGTTGAGACCTGATTTATGACCTAGGATGTGATCTATTCTGGAGAATGTTCCATGAGCACTAGAGAAGAATGTGTATTCCGTTGCTTTGGGATGGAATGTTCTGAATATGTCTGTGAAGTCCATTTGGTCCAGTGTGTCATTTAAAGTCTTTATTTCCTTGTTGATCTTTTGTTTAGATGATCTGTCCATTTCAGTGAGGGGGGGTGTTAAAGTCCCCCACTATTATTGTATTGTTGTTGATGTGTTTCTTTGCTTTTGTTATCAATTGCCTTATATAATTGGCTGCTCCCATGTTAGGGGCATAGATATTTACAATTGTTAGATCTTCTTGTTGGATATATTTACAGATTTTAGTTCTTTTATTTCTCCAGAAAGGGTTTCTCTAATAACTTCCATGCTTTTTTCAAGCCCAGCTAGTATCTTTAAAGTGATGATTCTGAACTCTAGATCCGACATTGTACTAATGTCTGTATTGAGTAGGTCCCTGGCAGTCGGTACTACCTCTTGTTCTTTTTGTTGAGGTGATTTCTTCCGTCTTGTCATTTTTTCCAGAGGAGAATAGATTAATGAGAGAACAAAATGCTAACAGGGTAACAACATCCCCAGAAAATATACTCTAAACAAATCAGAGAAGACCTGAAGCAGGGGGAAAAGAAAGGGAAAGAGAGAAAAAAGAAAAAGAAAAAACAAAAATGAAAAAGATAAAGATAAAAACAAACAAAAACAGAACAAAACAAAACAAAAAAAAAACAGAATATGATCAAATATGATCAGGCTGGTACATAGATCAGTGCCACACACTAGATTTTGGGTGTATTTTGGTCTGTTAGAAGAAAGTGCCTCCCAAAATTTTAAAGAAAGAAAAACGTATATATGTACATAAATAAGGGTTGATATGATGAAGGGATGGAATATGACTGTAAAGATGAAAATTATAAAAATTTTTATAAAAGGAATTGATAAGAAGTTTGAAAAAAGAAAGAAGAGGATTTAAAAAAAAAAAGAAAAAAAGGGAGAAAATGTGATCAGGCAGGAGAGTAGAAAAAAACTATACACTAGAGATTTAGGGTATATTTTGATCTGTTAGAAGAAACTATCTCAAAATTTTAAAGAGGGAACAACTTATATATATATGCCAAAAATACGGGTAACTACTATGAAGGGATAGAATATGACCCTAAAAATGAAAACTAAAAATGTTTTTTAAAAAAAGGGATGGATAAGATGTTGGTTGAAAAAGGGAAAAAGAAAAATTCAAAAAAATTAACTTTGAAAGACTAAAGAATCATGGTAAAAAAGCCATGGATTCTATGTGCATTGTTCCCCTAGCGCTGGAGTTCTGCCGTTCTCATTGATCGGTAAACTTGGTCTTGGCTGGCTGTTCTCGCTGACCTTCTGGGGAGGGGCCTGTTGCCTTGGTTTCCAAATGTCTTTGCGGGAGGCGGAATTGTCCTGCCCTTGCCCAGTCCTGGCTAAGTAATCTGCTCGGGTTTGCTCTCGGGAGCTTTGTTCCCTGCAAGCTTTCTGTCCAGCTTTGGAGGCAGAGAGTGAAAATGGCGGCCTCCCAATCTCCGCCCTGGAGGAGCCGAGAACTCGGGGCCCCGCTCCTCAGTGAGCCCCCAGAGAAAAGCAGTCAGTCACTCCCGTCTCCCCGGTCTCCGGCCGCACTCTGTGCTCACCTGGCCTGTGACCGAGCATTTCTATCTCTGGCACCCGACCCCGTGTGGAGTCTCCAAACCCAGCAGATCCCTGTGGTGCACTCCCGGGCCGCTCCTTCCAGGGGAGGAAGGGGAGTCTCCCCGGATCTGCCGCCTGTTGGGTCCCTGCTGGAGGAGCAGTGGCCCCACTGTGCCGCGGATCATGGTTTATGGCAACCCCAAGCTGAGAGCCTGCGCCTTGGCTCCGTTCTGCAGCCAGCTTCCCTGCTCCAATACCTGGGAGCTCTGCCGCACTCAGGCACCCCCGGTCTTTCTGTGACCCCAAGGGTCCTGAGACCACACTGTCCCACGAGGGTTCCACCCCCCGCTTAGCCACCAGAGTGACGTCCCTCAGCGGAGCCGACTTCTAAAAGTTCCGATTTTGTGCTCCGCGGCTCTATCACTTGCCAGAAGCGGCCGACGGAGTCCCCCTCCCCCGCCATCTATCCTCCCGAATATCTCCTCGGATTCACTTCTCCGCACGTCCTACCTTCCAGAAAGTGGTTGCTTTTCTGTTCAGAGAGTTGTTGCTATTCTTTTCTTCGATCTCCTGTTGAGTTTGTAGGTGTTCAGAATGGTTTGATCCCTATCCAGCTGAATTCCTGAGACCAGACGAAATCCAGGTCTCCTACTCCTCCGCCATCTTGCTCCGCCCCCCTCCTCTGCTCTTTAATTACATCTGATTTGTTATTTAACCCATACTTGGAGTTTTTAACTTCAATAACCATATCTTTAATTTTTAGTTCTGTTTAGATTCTCCTTTCTTGAGATAGTGTCTTGATCTTTCATACAGTTTCTGTTTCCTGTTTTAACTTTTAAATTCTTTAAATATACTTATTATATAGTCCCTTCTAATATTTCAATTTGGGGGGAGCACATGTTTTCCTGTATATTTATATCTGCTGACTTTCCCTTATGGTGATTCATTTTCTTTTGTGGTTTCTAACTTCTACCGTGAGTTCATTTTCAACTGAAGTTGTCCCATGAGACTTGTTTTGCATTTTCTTTTGCCAAGTGTTCTATGAGTTTCACTGGTCTGGAAACCATTTTTGTATTAATTTTGCAGTTTGTTGTCACACAGATTAGGACTCTATACTTGCAAATGGCTCAGGATTGGGATTTCAGTTCTCATATGAGGATTTGTTGTTATTCATTTATATGATTTTTATTTTTAAATCAGAACCCTTTCCAGAATAGCTAATACTAGAATTTTTTAGAACTTCTTTCTAGGGACTTAGCTATAGAAAGCATTTCCCAGTTTCAGTTCCCTCTGTTGCAGAGGCTTAAGACCACATCAAAACGCCCTTCTTGGGGCATTAAAACCTCAGCTTTGGGACCTATATACAGGTATGATGTGCCCCTGGGCCACCAGAGGCAGCTTGTAAGCCTACCACCCTGCCTGAGACATTTCTTGCCATTGCCATTAACAGAAGAAAGTCCATTTGTTCTTTCATTCTTGGCTATGTGTTTACAATTTTTTGTTATGTTTTATGTGTAAAAGGGATAGAATCTATTTTAGTCCAAATGACCCAGTTGTAGGAACCAGAACTCTGCCACTTAATACAGAGAGATATATAGATATTATAAAGAGACCCAGCATGAAGATTTGCCTGAAGAATATGCAAGCCATCTTTTTCTCTATGGATTCTTTGAACTCAACTCCTGGGGTAAGCTAGACCAAAGATCAAGAGCTGTGTACCAGGAATGCATCTCATCGGGCCTCTTATAGAATTGCTTTTCCTGAATTGCAGTTTGGCATGATACCCTCACCTTATATAGGCCGATTTTATCAGAAACAGCCTTGTGAAAACCCTCACTGTCTTTACTATAAAGATATTGTTGAAAAGAACTCATTATGCCTTTCTGTACTCCTCCTGAGGAACTGGATTGTTTTTCTTTTATGGAAACTCTCAATTGAGTAACTACTAGTGTTCTCCTCTTTGAATGGACTATTAAAAAGCTTAGAGCTAAGTGTGTAGCCAACTTCTAATAAGAGTATAAGGTTCTTGGCATGCATTATTGGATTCTAACCTTACTCTTGACTCCATCTTATTTTACTATGCTTGTTTTCTCTTTTAGTCTCATATATTTGAAATGTACTTTACCTTGCTATATTTTATTTATCTCTGTAAACTATTTTACATCTTTGATAGGGTGGGGTGAATGATGTGTCTATGAATGAATAATATTCATATGCAAGGTACCAAGCCAGTTGCATGAGAGTAAATTGACCTCTATGAGTTAAGGGCAGAAAATAATTTATAATCCAAGTGCAAGAGAGTTAAAATATCACAAAATAATAGGCAACCATTAAAAATTAAAGTTGAAGAATGTTTAAAGAAATGGGACACACACAACAACAAAGTATTTGTCTAATGCTCCCCTTCTCATATATACCAATAGGAGCAATGCAATAATAAGTCAATAATGATTATCTCCCTTAGTAGGATTCTGGTTGGTTTTATTTTATTATTTATGTATTCTTTATTGTCCAAAATTTTGATTATAAACATATATTCCTATTATAATTATAAAATGGAAAAGCAGATGAATACCACTGTATCTATTAGGGCTGCGAGGAAACAGCATTCACCCCAAATAGTTTAAATAAAGAGAGTTGAATGATGGATATTCTGCAGAGGTGTGTGCTGGGTTAAAAGGATGAGCAAAGATTGTTCAGGCTCCCCAAAGCTAGTTGCACTGGGAGACCCCCTGGGGGAATAGAAGCCTATGAGAGAAAATAAATAGAACAGTAGCCTGGGGGGGGGGGGAGGCTATTCCACCAGAACTGTAGTCGCAGAGAAACACAGACATTTATGGAGACACGGTGCCAAAGCAGGGAGGCAGTAGGAAAGAAATCTTCAGACCTTTCTCTCCATTACCCGCTGTGATGGTCAATTTTATGTCAACTTGACTGAGCCACCGTGTGCCCAGATATATGATCAAACATCACTCTGGGTGTTTCTGAGGGTGTTTTGGGATGAGATTAACCTTTAAATTGGTAGCCCGAGTAGATTACCCTCCATAATGTGGATGAACCTCATCCAATCAGTTGAAGGCCTTTCCCCCAAGGAAGAGAGAATCTTTCCTGTCTGATTGCTTTTGAACTGGAACACTGGCTTTTTCCTACTTTTGAACTCCTCTGAAACATGAACTTTTCCTGGGTCTCAGGCCTAACAACCCTTGGGAGGGAACCCTACACCATTAGCTCTCCTGGGTCTCCAGCTTACTGCGTGACCCTACAGATCTTGGAACTTGTCAGCCTCCATATTCATGTGAGGCAATTCATTATAATACATCTATAAATTATGCACACATGCACACACATCCAGTTGGTTCTGTTTATCTGGAGAACCCTAATACCTGACTAATACACACTCTAATCTCCTATTGGTGCTTTCCATTGGCCAAACCCAGCCTGCAGAGGACCTGGGTGATGTTCTGGGGCTCAGAGCAATGCAGAGGACAGTGGGTGATTCCTGGAGTTGTGCATGTTGACAAGGTGGTGGAGGTCCGGGTGTGAACAAATGGAGACAAATAAAATGCTACGGTGGTTCAGAGAAAAGAGACATTGGAACCAATGGGGAAAATTTTATGTAGAGGTAGATTTTAAGCTATTTATCTGTGGATAAAATGGGATTATGACTGAAAATTATTTAATAACTACAAAGTTCTGTAATACTCCAGCTCTTATGGAGATTAAGCTGCATAGAACTATACACCATAGGATGATACTACCTACACAATAAACTTATAGTAACACTGGGGTGCCTGGGTGGCTCAGTTGGTTGATTGAGCGTCTGACTCTTGGTTTCAGCTCAGGTCATGGTCCCATGGGTTGTGGGATCGGGCCACATGGGGCTCTGCCTCAGTGGGGAGTCTGCTTCAACGTTCTCTCTCTCTGCCCCTCCCCCCACTCATGCGTGTGTTTGTGTGTGTGTGTGTGTGCATGCGCGCACATGCATGTGCGCACTTGCTCTCTCTTTCTCAAATAAATAAATCTTAAAAAAAATCATAATAGCATTTACCATGTGCCAGGCATTACGCTAAATGCTTTACATAAGAAATTGGATATTTCCTTTATGAGGCAGAAATATGAACCCCTTCACAGAGACCTAGCTATGTAAAACCAGCAGGCAGTTGGAGGAATAATTGCAGTTTGCTCAGGCACTCTGCAAGTAAGAGGCCCTATGGTTTGAAGAGACCATGATGCCATTTTGGGTTTCATGTTTTTTCAGTGCAGTCCTAGTTATTGCCAGAAAAACACTGACCTTGTGGTTCAAAACCTCACATCAGGAATGGTTTATGTCCTTACAGGAGGAAAAAAAGCTCTTCCCACTCAGGTGCCCTGCAGGTAATCTGCCCTGGCTATGCCCCATGACCAAACCTAGAAAGTAAGTAAAACAAAGAAGAAAGCTCAGAAGGGCATATGAGTAAACATGTCAGTCGTGGAAAGGAGTTAGGAGGCGCTCAGCTTTCTGCTGATATGAAATTCTATTTCTTCCTGTTTTGTCCATGTCTTGCCAAGCCTTTGGACGAATGAAGCAGGGCGGGGGCAGGGGGGGTCGTCATGCTGTCAGATAACTATAGGTCCCTTGATAGGAAGAGAAAAAAACACAAGTGAAAGGAAGCCAAGTGAAATGGATCAGATCATTCTGGGCAAAGTAATAATGCCGATGGCAAGGCAGGGGAAGTTTCTCCTCATTGTCCCTCGGCCTTTTCTAGGCAGAGCATGTTGAAGGTCAGATGAGGCAGAGTGTGACATCAAGTCTGACTCATATCTGCCCTGAGCTAGCTCTTGTCACTAACAGACCACACAGAAATGTTGGGGCTTGTTCAGGGTTCTGAAAAAGGTTAAGAACAGGTTAAGAACATCCAGTTTTGGGGTGCCTGGATGGCTCAGTTGGTTAAGCATCTGCCTTCACCTCAGGTCATGATCTCAGGGTCCTGGAATTGAGCCCCGGAGTCCAGCTCCCTGCTCAACTGGGAGCCTGCTTCTCCCTCTCCCTCTGCCCCTACCCCTGCTTGTGCTCTCTCTCTCTCTCTCAAATAAATAAATAAACTCTTAAAAAAAAAATCCAGTTTCATTGCTTACATGACAAAAGACACTGTATTCCAGCCTGAGCTTTGACTGGGCATTTTAGGAGCCACAATTATTGCCATCTTCTGAATTAAAGTGCACAGTGAGTGACTGGATCCTGAAGAACAAGAGGTCAAACCTGTGACACCAAAATGGAACAGGAACAGAACCCAGGAAGGAAGACGGCCAATAGCCCAGAAATTGACAAGTCCCTCACAGCTTTAAGAGTAATCTGATATGGCCACCCAGGACCTGAGATCAGTGCTGTAGGCTGGGAGTAGGGGAGGGGCCTTCCACTCCCAAAGAACTTCAGGTCACAGGTCTGGGAGTCAGGGAGTGTGGGTTCTGGTCACGACCCTGCCTCTAAGTTGTCCTATGTCTTATGGTGAAATAGATTCTCTGGCCTCAGCTTCTTCATAATTAAAATGATATAGTTGTGCAAAAAGATTTCTAAGGACTTTCCCTTAGGGGGTATAGCTCAGTAGTATACCCATGAGCTCCAGAACCTAAGGTAGTGGGGCCTAAAACATGGGTTCCTAGTCTTTTTGTGGCTGCTGATAAACTTCAAAGGGAGAACAATCTCAGCTCCAGAACCCTGGTACAGGATGTCCACACCGCCAGGGGTATATCTTAGCTGGAATCTAAGAGAGCTTGGCAAATGGCAGACAAATGGTCACTACCTTCTTTTATGCCATAGCAGACATCATTAATGGATCATATTATTTTCCTAAAACCTTCTCAACTCAGAGCTTCAGGCAAACGCTACTAACAAATTAGAGTAGGCTTGCTAGATGAAACTTATTTGCCATCCCTGCTCTCCTCTTTCTTTCCAGTTTGACATTCTTCATTGGATAACATCAAAATTAATTGGTTTGCATGGAAAATTCAGTTATTGTATGAGAATACCACATTTTAATTAGGGCTTTAAGTAATTGAACTCTTTAGGCAACAGTCTTTGTATTTAAGCATTACATTAGTGAAGACATTTGTTCTCATAATTTAGCACTATGTAAACAAAGATGCAGTTACCATAGAATCATGGCATGTGGAGAAAAGAAATAGTAAACATGTGTCTGGACATCCCGTTAGTTCCCTGGAAGAAACACAGTGCAGTTACTCATAACACATTCAGTGATAATATTGTTTTCTCTGTGCTGAGTAATAATATTACTTGTGTCTCCTCTGGGAGATTTCCATAACCTAATGGAATTTCACAACATTTGGCCCTAATTATCTTTTACTTAATTTAATTCATTTGATTTAACTTAGATTGCTTTCTACCAAGCTAAGTGTTTCATCCTTTTCCTTGTAAATACGCACAGCAATTATTGGAAGGTAGCTATCACATCCATTCCCAAATGTCGCAACTGGGTTAAAAATTCTTTTGGTTTTGCATTACATCATGTACTCTGATGTTTGATGCTCTTCTCAGAATCATTTCCAAGTTATCTACATTATGATAAATAACATCATATACTTGGGAACTTTTTTCTCTTGTTGTCATGATGCAAAGTTGTGTAGGTTCTTTGAATTTTGTCTGATAAAACTTGTGTCTAACTTTTCATATTCTTCAGTCTTTCAAAGATAGTTTCTTCCATAACTCACAGCGAGGACCAGAGAAGACCAGAAGTAAGGAGCTTAGTTGAGGAAGCCTGAGTTATCAGAACAAGCCAAGAGGAGACATGTTTGCATTAAGATGCAGCAGACCATCTGGGAGAAACTGAGACCACTAAAGTATGTGATTAACAGGGCTTCTCCACTATGATTAATGCTTCTGAATAAAAGGGAGGCAAATGGTTCTCACATCTGGATAAAGAGCACGGTGGATGAGCATGGACAGTACCTTAACCAGAGAATTGAGGTACCTGTCCATGTCCTGGAACACTGGCTCAAGGCTGACATAAGAGTAGAGGCTGATTTATAGTGACGCTAATAAGGCTTATGCTTTAGGGCCCCTGGCTTCTATGGACCACTTCCAAGAACCCCAGGAGAGACCTTAGCAATGTGTTCACATTGTCAGATGTTCTTTTAAAATATACCTCCAAAAAGGAAAAGAAAAGAGATTTTATTTTTAAAGATTTATTTATTTATTTTAGAGAGAGAGAGAGAAAGCGAGAGCCTTGGGGGGGGGGGGAACAGAGGGAGAAGATAATCTTAAGCAGTCTGTGGGCTGAGCACAGAACCTGATGCATGACCCTGAGATCAAGATCCTGAGATCACAACCTGAGCCGAAACCAAGAGTCAGACGCTTAACTGAGTGCGCCACCCAGGGGCCCCAAGAAAAGATGTTTTAAACACTGTTGGTCAAGATTTCTGTCTCTGTCCACTTTACTCTGTCCTTCTTTTTCTCATATTGAGTGTTAAGAGAGCCCATGAAGTTTTGAGGCTCCATCTAATGGGAAGTTCACTGGGGATACATTTAGCTGGGTTAGTGGGATATATCCATGAGGCTTACAGTAGCTTTTGTGCAGGGTTTAGTGACCATGAGCTGTCCCATGTGGGGGGCCTGCACCCTCATACCTCTATGCCTGCTAGGATGTGATTGTACAGGGCCGGAGGTCATACTGTGATAATGACGGGCCCTGTGACCCCTGCACCGGTACGCGGGACAGTAGAGGAGAAGTGAGGATTTAAACAGGGAGACAGGGCGCCTGGGTGGCTCAGTTGGTTGGGTGACTGCCTTCGCCTCAGGTCATGATCCTGGAGCCCCGGGATCGAGTCCCGCGTCGGGCTCCCTGCTCAGCAGGGAGTCTGCTTCTCCCTCTGACCCTCTTCTGTCTCGAGCTCTCTGTCTCTCATTCTCGCTCTCTCAAGTAAATAAATAAAATCTTTAAAAAAATAAAAAAATAAATAAACAGGGAGACAGAACCTGGTCTGTGGAAAATTCTTCTATTATCAGATATTTAAAAAGATAGGTAAAGGATTCTATTGTCAATAATATCTAGTCAAAATGGAGGTGATCTTCACCCCGGAAGAGACTCAATAATCTAATGTATAAAAATAATAAAATTTCTGTATAATATTTTTATTTGTTGATGGAAATCAGTGGAATGAATCAGTGGGGCTTCTTGTGCGTGAAGAGCACAAACTTATACCAGCACTAGATACAGAGGAAATGTCTGTGTGTGAAGTTATGTGCTTTATGCATCTTAATATATTGCCCCATGGAGAGTATCTTACTCTATCTTCTCCTAATGAAGTCTGGTGGCTCCAGAGGAAATGATGTTCCAAATACTTACTGACACTAGCAATCCAGGGACAAAACCCCTGAACTCATCATCCAAAACTCAATGTATGGATGCTCAGAGCAGAATAATTTGATTAAATGGCAACGCAGCTAACACAACAATGCAGCATCAAAAACATTTAAAATTGCCTTTGAATTGCTCTGTGTATGCCTCAGTTTCAAATTAATTTGATGTATTTCTTCATATTTATTGTTCATGCTAAAATTCAAATACAATAAGAAAGAAGTAGTCTAGTGGAAGCCCAAATTGGTAAGCTAAAAGACTGACAGAGCTTCAAATGTCAAAAACTCTCCTGTATGTCATAATAGAAACTAAAAAAATAAGGAAACAAAAATACTAATGGTTAAAACTCATAAAGGATAAGATGAGTTGACAAAGCCCAGAAAATAAGGATAATGAAAATGACATAGAAAAATTTTTAAAAATTTTTTTTAATTTTTTTTTTTTAGAGAGAAACAAAGCAGGCAGGGGGTAGGGGCAGAGGGCGAGGGAGAGAGAGAATCTTAAGCAAGCTCCACGCCCAGTGCAGAGCTCAATGTGGGGCTCAATCTCACCACCCTGAGTTCATGACCTGAGCCTAAATCAAGAGTCTGATGCTTAACTGACTAAGCCACCCAGGAGCCCTGACATAGAAGAATTTTAAAAGATCATGAAGATCAGGACTCTCTTTCAATGGACAAAAAAATGCAGGAGGAGTAATATAAGAATGAAAGTAAAACAATTTGTGTAGTCAAATAGTACATAAGGCTAATAGCTTCATTTTGATGAATTGGCTGACTTGACCTCTCTTTTGAGCTTGTTACAATGAGCAATAATTTTATTTGACACCATTTAATGAATATATAGTTTTCTTTTTTTCTCAAAATTATTGCCCCAATAATATTTACAGAAAATCAAACAACACACAAGTGCACACACACACAAAAGATGTTTTGAAAATAGACACTCCGGAAAAAACTTTCAGTGATCGAACTGTCCTGAGATTCTGACTGGCCTATTCCAAAACTGCATGTATCATTTTGTTTATGAACTATTATCAGAAGCAGACATTTCTTATATCAGGTTAGTTTTTAGACTGGATGACTATTTTGAGAACCTTCAAAAGTCATAGAGATTCTACAGAGCACTAGAAGGCTATGTTTACTTGGATCACATATTGATCAAATAAAAATGTACTATGTCTCAAAGAACAAAGAAGTAGTATATTTTTGATTGCTAAAAAGAGTTGTGTGTATTTTTTAATAGTATTTAAGTATAATTGACACACTATGTTATATTTGTTTCAGATGTACAACATACTGATTTGACGATTCTATACATTATTCATTGCTCACCGTTAAGTGTAGTCGCCATCTGTCATCATACAACATTATTACAACATTATTAAATATATTCCCTATGTATTTTATAACTGAAAGTTGTACCTCTTAGTCCGCTTTATCTATTTTTCCCATCCCACCACCTACCTCCCCTCTGGCAATCACCAGTTTGTTCTCTGTATTTGAGTTTGGTTTTTTTGTTCATTTATTTGCTCATTTATTTTGTTTTTTAGATCCTACATATAAGTGCAATCAGATGGTATTTGTCTTTTTCTAACTTATTTCACTTAGCATTATACCCTGTAGGTTGTTCCATAAAGCCACAAATGGCAAGCTCTCATGCTTTTTTATGGTTGAGTAATATTCCACTGCATATCTATACCACATCTTCTTTATCCATTAATCTATCAATGGACACTTGGGTTGCTTCCATATCTGGGCTATTGTAAATAATACTGCAGTAAACAGGGGTACACATATCTTTTCAAACTAATGTTTTCATTTTCTTTGGGTAAATACCCAGTAGTAGAATTACTGGATCATACAGTATTTTAATTTTTAATTTTTAATTAATTAATTAATTTGACAGAGCAAGAGAGCACAAGCAGGGGGAGCAGCAGAGGGAGAGGGAGAAGCAGGCTCCCCGCTGAGCAGGGAGCCTGATGCGGGGCTTGATCCCAGGACCCTGGGATGGTGACCTGAGCTGAAAGCAGATGCTTAACTGACTGAGCCACCCAGGCGCCCCTATTTTTAATTTTTTTGAGGAAACTCCATACTGTTTTCCAGAGTGGTTGCACCAATTTACACCCCCACCAACAGTGCATGCGCATTCCCTTTTTCCCCCACATCTTCACCAACACTTGTTATTCCTTGTCTTTTTGATAATAGCCATTCTGACTAGTGTAAGGTGATTTCTCATAGTGGCTTTGATTTGCATTTCCCTGATGCTGAATGATGTTGAGCATCTCTTCCTGTGTCTGTTGGCCATCTGTGTGTCTTCTTTGGAAAAATGTCTATTCAGGTCTTTTGCCCATTTTTTGATCTAATCGTTTGGATTTTGGTGTTGAGTTGTGTAAGTTCTTTATATATTTTGGATATTAATGCCTTATCGGATATATCATTTGTAAATATCTTTTCCCACTTGGTAGGTTGTCTTATTTTGTTGATGGTTTCCTTTGGTGTTTAAAAGCTTTTTATTTTGTTTAGTTCCAAGGGTTTATTTTTACTTTTGTTTCATTTGCCTGAGGAGACAGATCCATAAATATGTTATTAAGGCCAATGTTCAGAACATTATTGCCTATGTTTTCTTTTAGGACTTTTATGGTTTCAGGTATTACATTTAGATCCTCAATCAATTTTGAATTTATTTTTGTGTATGGTGTGAAAAAGTTATTCAGTTTCATTCTTTTACATGTAGCTGTCCAATTTTCCTGACATCATTTATTGAAAAGACTGTCTTTTCTCCATTATATATTCTTGCCTCCTAGATTAATTGACATAGGTTTATTTCTGGGTCTTAACCTGTTCTAGTGATCTCTTTGTTTTTTGTGCCAGTACCATACTGTTTTGATTACTACAGCTTTGTAATATAACTTAAAGTCCAGAATTGTGAAACAGCCAACTTTGTTCTTCTTTCTGAAGATTGCTTTGGCTATTTAGGGTCTTTTGTGGTTCCATATACATTTTAGGATTATTTTGTTATAGTTCTGTGAAAAATGCTATTGGTATTTTGATGGGGATTGCATTGAATATGTGGATTGCTTTAGGTAGCATGGACATTTTAACAACATTAATTCTCTCAATCCATGAGCATCGTATACATTTTTATTTGTTTGTATCTTCTTCAATAACTTTCACTAATGCCTTATAGTTTTCAGAGTATAGGTCTTTCACCTCCTTAGTTAAATTTATTCTGAAGTATCTTAGTCTTTATGGTGCAATTGTAAATGGAGTTGTTTTCTTAAAATCTCCTTCTGCTACTTCATTATTAGTGTACAGAAATGCAACCAGTTTCTGTAGATTAATTTTTTATCTTGCAACTAAATTCATTTATTAGTTCTAAAATTTTTTGGTGGAGTCTTTAAAGTTTTCTACATATAATATGTCATCTGCAAATAGTGATAGTTTTACTTCTTCCTTACCAATTTGGATGTCTTTTATGTCTTTTTTCTTGACTGATTGCTGCAGCTAGGACTTCCACTACTTGGGTTGAAGAAAAGCGGTGAGAGTGGACAGCCTTATTTTATTCCTTATCTTAGAAGAAAAGCTTTCAGTTTTTTACCATTAAGTATGATGTTAATTGTGGGTTTTTCTATAAATGACCTTTATTTTGTTGAGGTATGTTACCTTTGAACCCACTTTGTTGAGAGTTTTTATCATGAACATATGTTGTATTTTATCAAATGCTTTTTATCTATTGAGACAAGCATATGTTTTTTATCCTTCCTCTTGTTAATGTGACATCACATTGATTGATTTGTGAATATTGAACCATCCTTATATCCTTGGAATAAATCCCACTTGATCATATGAATGACCCTTTAATATATTGTTGAATTTGGTTTGGTAATATTTTGTTGAGAATTTTGTGTTTCTGTTTATCAGAGATGTTGGCTTGTAGTGTCCTATTTTTGTAATGTCTTTGTCTGGTTTTGGTATCAGGGTAATGCTTGGCCTTGGTGAATGGATTTGGAAGTTTTTCTTCCTCTTCTATTTTTTGGAATAGTCTGAGAATATGCATTAACTTTTTAAAAAATGTTTGGTAGAATTCACTTGTGAAGCCATCTGGTCCTGGATATTTGTTTTTTGGGGAGTTTTTGATTACCAATTCAATTTTATTACTAGTAATCTGTTCAAATTTTCTATTTCTTCCTGATTCAGTTTTAGAAGATTGCATGTTTCTAGGAATTTATCCATTTCTTCTAGATTGTCCAATTTATTGGCATATAATTTTCATAATATTTTCTTATAGCTATTTGTATTTCTGTGATGTTGGTTATTAGTTCTCCTTCTTCATTTCTGATTATTTATTTATTTTTTATTTGAGTGTTTTCTCTTTTTTTCTTTTTTTAAAAGATTTTATTTATTTATTTGACATAGAGAGTGAGAGAGTGAGAGAGCACAAGCAGGGGGAGCAGCAGAGGGAGAGGGAGAAGCAGGCTCCCTCTGAGCAGAGAGCCCAATGTGGGGCTCGATCCCAGGACCCAGATGCCCCTCTCTCTTTTTTTCTTGATGAGTCTGGCTAAAGGTTTATCATCTTTGTTTATCTTTTCAAAGATTAAAAAAATATAAAAAAGATCTTGGTTTCATTGATCTTTTCTATTACTATTTTAATTTCTATTTCATTTCTGCTCTAATCTTTTATTATTTCCCTTTTTATACCAGTTTTGGGCTTTGTTTGTTCTCCTTTTTCTTGCTCCTTTATGTGTGGGGTTAGGTTGCTTATTTAAGATTTTTCTTGGCACCTGGATGGCTCAGTCATTAAGCGTCTGCCTTCAGCTCAGGTCATGATCCCAGGGTCTTGGGATCGAGTCCCACATCGGGCTCCCTGCTCCGTGGGAAACCTGCTTCTCCCTCTCCCACTCCCCCTGCTTGTGTTCCCTCTCTCTCTGTTGAAATATAAATAAAATCTTTTAAAAATAATTAAAAATTAAAAAAAATTTTTTTTCTTATTTCTTAAAGTAGGCCTATGTATCCATAAACTTTTTTCTTAGAACTGCTTTTGCTGTGTCCCAAAGATTTTGGACCATAGTGTTTTCATTTTCATTTGTCACCATGTATTTTTCAATTTCCTCTTTGATTTCTTCACTGGCCCATTTTGTTTATTTTTTTAGATGAAAAATTATCCTGATGTTGCAATGAGAAGTGGTTTTCTTCAAATACTGGAACTTTCATGGGAATCATTAAGCTGATTATTGAATTTGATGCATTTTTGTGTGATCAACTGATAATTTTTAAAAAGTGACTTGCTTATGCAAAATAGTTTACATTACATTAATCTAAATAACTGGAAATCCTTTACAAAATGAGTTAGGCAATCAAATAAATAAACCAGGAAACAAATACCACTCCATAATTGTAAATTCTTCATAGGATATGACAAATGTTTTATCAGTTGGTGATTATTGTGCATTAGTCTTATAACAGAAAAATCTATGCATGATTTTAACTTTTTTACCAAATGAAAACCATTTATCTGTGGTCATCATATGACAATATATGAAAGACAACTACAAAGGGCAGCAAACACCCTTTCAAATATTAATAATTGCATAGGGCATATGACATACACAGCTCATTCCCTAATCACTTTAGAGGCAAAGCTGCCCCAATAGTACTGAAGTTGTTGGTTACTGTAGTATTTCCACAATAGTTAATAAGTTTGCTTTTCAGGCTTGTCAAGTACAGTGCTACCCAATAGGAATATAATGTGAGCCATATTAAAATTTTCTAGTAATCACATGTAAACAAGTAAAAAGAAATAGTTGAAATATATTTTAATGATATATTTTATTAAACCCAATGGATCTTAATATGCAATCAATAAAAATATATTTAAACATTAAAAAAATTTTGTGTGCTAAACTTTGAAATCTCATGTGTACTTTATGTCACAGCACCCATGTGACTAGCCACACTTCAAGTGTTCCATAGCCACGTGTGGCTAGTGGTTACCAAATTGGACAGTGCAGATATTGTTGTTGGTGTGTTTTAAACACATATGACAACTCAGATTTTTCTTTAAAGGGTCTGAATACAATTAAATAGTTTGTCTATTATAAAGTGTTCAAGCCTTGCGACAGGGGTGCAAGCTAGGAACAAGCTAAAGTTAACTGCAGGTCTAGATCAGATAAGGCTAACTTCTGGGACTGAACTCCTCCCAGGTGATAAACATTTATAAGTGCAGATCAGTAGGGCCCTCAGAAGAGTAACCAGGCAAGTACTGCAACAGTTGGGCCACGAGTGAGAGCTGGTGACCAAGCAGTTGAGCCACAGGACCTCAGAGGGCTAGCTAGCTTGGGCAAAGCTTACAGGCTATGGAGGAGACACCCAAGGATCAAGGGTGATAGAAGGGGACCCTGGGGGAATAATAGATGATTAACCTTCTTGAATGCCAATGAGGGTATGCCAGGGCCCCGGAACTTTTTATAAATATGACAACGTGGAGCCTCAGAACAATCTACAGTTAGGCATTATTATCCTGAATTTACAGGTAACACCAGTAGAGCTGAGAAAGGTGGACAGTTTGCCTGACATCACACAGTAGGGAGTGGAATCAGAATTTGTGTTGTTTCAAAGCCTCCGCATGCCACACTGCCATAATGTCCCTGTCAGAAAGAATGGTATTCCAAAAATGGTACGGGAGGTTTGAGGAATCAAAAACAAACATTACTCTTACACCTTGATTACTTTATCCCCAATTGTAGCATTGCCTAAAAAGTCAAGAGTTTTCTTACTATTACCACAGTGTCTTTCAGCAAAAATGGCCTGGGAAAATAAAGATTGCCCGCTGGCCAGATGGAAGCCAGTGCAACAGCAGCTGCTGAGAGGGCTTTCTGAAGATGGCTCTCACACTGTGGTTTCTAGAAATACATTATGGCACAGGAGCAGAGACCGCCTATGTCATTCAGTATTTCTAAATTCCATTTGAACTAGTACAACTCTTATTTCCCTCTGACTTTTTGTTTCCTGGAGCTCTTCTTCTAAAAAATTGAATGGATGGAGTTTACTCCTTCTTACCTTTTCTCTCTCATAGATGTAACTTTTAAGCAGGAAAATTCTTCTAAAGGAAGAGAGAGTAAAAGCATACGAAGTGAATCTCAAGCTGAATGAACATCCTCCAAGTAATTGAAAGCTGATTGTCTCCTCCTAAACCCTTTAGTTTCTGGTTTCTGCCTAAGGAGTGCAAGTTTAGGTGTGAATTGAGGGCTAAAATAGCTTGAAAGGCAACCTAGATAACTGTCTGTTGCTTTGAGCTCTTCACTTATTGACTGTATGTCTGTAGGGAGAGGCGTGAATAACTTTGGAGCACCCTCATGCTTAAGTACTGATAAAAACATTAAAAACTATAGGCATTAGTTCTGCTTTTGGCTATATAACTTTTGTAAAGGTGGGTAACTGCCTAGCCTCAGTTCTTCCTCTGTAAAATGAGAAGAGATTGGTCTCACGAGCACGCTATGAAGGCACACACACAAGTTGTGTCTTTCCACAATGTCAGCTTTATTCAGTCCTAAAGCAAAGTTAAATCACAATTAGAAAACAGGTTCAGGATTCCAGACTCAGTTCACCATGTGATTAAACTTGGCTTCTTACACAGCACCCAGAGCAGGAGAGAAGACAAGCCACACAACGAACAAGATAACAGAAGGTACAGGAAGTGAACGAACCAAACTCAGTCAGTCTGCGGGCGTGTGGTTGAGCTAAGGCCTCGGTCTGGTCCGGGTCAGCTCTCCGTACTCGGCTTCTGATGTTCTAGCGCGAAAGGGCAATTGCCCTTTTTGAGTGGTCAGACAGAGGGGCCAGGTCTGAAGAGTCTGACAGTTTGCTGCCAAAATCCTTCCCTTTTTAAAGGGATTTACTCCGTTTTGGGTCTCTGCAGACCTCCTCTGGTTCTTCGTGATCAGTTGTGGGGTGTCGGCTGACGTGGGTCCGGGCGATACCGCCTAGCTGCCGGACCTTGACGCAGGCTCCTACTTGACGTGAGAGACTCCATTTTGCTCTCTACAGTTGACCATTTCGTGGGATTAGTGGGCATATTGAATGAGATTAAATGAGACAATATGTGAAAGTGACTCACACAGTTCCTGGGTCATGGTAAATAAAATGTTGAATGAATGAACAAATGAACATTTTAAGCTTTTTTAAAAAATCATTGACAGAATAATTATACTAATTTATCACAGAAAATACTTAGCTCATTTCTCATACAGCTTTCATTCTTATAATTCATGGTTTATTTTCCTTAGTAGACTACACATGATTATACATCTTTTTATTTATTTATTTGTTTTTTAAAGATTTATTTATCTGAGAGGGAGAGAGAGAAAGTGCACATGGGGGTGGGGGTGGGTGGAGGAGGGGGCAGAGGGAGCGATTCTTTTTAAGATTCTTTAAGATTCTCCAGCCCACATGACCCATGAGATTGTGACCCCAGCCCAAACCAAGAGTCAGACACCCAACCAACCGAACCACCCAGGCCCCCCATACGTCTTTTTTTAAATCACAAATTTCACATAACCAAACAACTTCCACCTCTATTTTCTTTATACATTGATTTTAAAGTTAAGTCAGAAATCTATATAGCATGACACATCATTATTTGCATTGTCCAGAGATGGAGTCAAAAGGCTCTGAGAGGCCCTGCTGTTTGCACAGCCAAGAATTGACTTGGGTCTGGACACCTAATTTGACAGTGCCTCTGCTGAGTGCTGCCCGGTTCTCAGTGCACTGAGGGGAATGTTGGGCTCACAGATAGCTCACGGATGGCCCTCATTCTAGCTGACCCTATTAATGAGAGGGGAACATTTTAATACCCGCACACTTTCTCCTACAGTAATGATAATGCATAAGAAAAATAGTGAGCAGTAGTGAGCACTAGGTCCCTTGTTAGGTCTCTAATGTGCATCATCTCACACACTCCTTACACCACCATATAAGGTAAGTCTAGTATTTTCCCCCATTTTCTACTGAGGAAATGGCCGGGGGGGGGGGAAGAGAGGTTAAATAACTTGCAAGGGTCACTTTGTTGCAGGAATTCTCTGCCTTTAGTGCCCATGGTTCTTGGTCATGCTGCTTTGAAGAATGAAGAGGTAGACCAGATGAAGACTCCTGGAGAAGGAGGGGACCCGAGAGGGTTGCCCTAGGAGTTCCTAAGTTTAGGGGTTTTTATGAGCTCTTTTGTGGAACTACCTTCAGCAATCAGGGTGTACTGAGTTGTACCAATCAGGGCTTTGGTCACCTATCTATCTACTTATTAGGTTAATGTCTACATGTGGATGGTCTTCTTTGCTGACATCTGGGGGCTTATGTCTTAATTGCCCCTTGCCCGTGATTATGACAAATGCTTTGTGGTTAATTATCTTATTTTAGGATGTTTTGCAGGAATCAGTTCTGCAAAGGTGCAAAGCAGAATGCTAGTGTGGTCCTGTCTAAGCTGCAAAACATGTGTCAGTGCTGTTTTATTTTAGCTGTCCTGACTCCAAATTTTCTTGTTGAGGACCCTGGCCCTGACTACCTAACTGTCCAACTAACTCTTAACAACTTGACTGGTAAGCAGCAGAGCTGAGACCAGATCTAGTTCTGTAGACAGCAAAGCTTTAACGACCGTGCCATACCAGCGAGAGCCGTAAAACACAACATGCCAACACCAGTGTGACCATTTGAAAATGGCAAATGTGTCTGTTACAGACAATTGTGTATTTGGGGCCCATCACACCATCCATAGAGACCTGACTCCTGAATAGAATTTTTCCCAGGAGGTGATTTTCATGCTTACGTGCTATTGTTTGGGATAATAAGAATCAACTCGGAGTGCTACTTAATTAATGAATACAAAGACTGTGAAGATGGAGAACTTGGGTTTATTTTTTTCCCCACACAAACCAATTATTTATTATATATATTCATATGTTTATAATTAAATTTTTTTTAATTTTTAATTTAATTTAATTTAATTTTTTAAATTTTATTTTATTATGTTATGTTAGTCACCATACAATACATCATTAGTTTTTGATGTGCTGATCCACGATTCATTGTTTTCGTATAACACCCTGTGCTCCGTGCAGTATGTACCCTCCTTAATACCCATAACCGGGCTAACCCATCCCCCCTCACCCTCCCCTCTAAAACCCTCAGTTTGTTTCTCAGAATCCATAGTCTCTAGAACTTGGGTTTAAATCTAGCTCTGCCACTTACCAACCACAGCAACCTGAGCATAATCAATACAACAGTGCATATAAATATTTAGTTTATTGCCTAACACACAGTGAGTGCTCTATAACCATTAGCTATTTTTCTTTTTATTATCAGCACATTTTTGGTAAGCATCTATTATGGATAGATGTTGTTATAGTGGTACTAAGTATTGGCTCTAAAATTTTGATGTAGGAGAGATTCAGGGATAACGTTCTGATTAGGGGAAGAAGAGTAGGCAAAGGACTTATCTTAAAGCTGCTTTCCATAACAATGGGCTTGAGAAATTCAGTTTTATATACCAGTGATTAGGGAGGGTAGACTGACAAAAAAAACCTTACAGGAGCTAATGCTGCTCCTAAACCACCCTTGTGGCCACAACTGTAGGTTCTACAGAGAATACATATTCATATCTATCTAGCTGCCGTTGTGCTAGAAGAGAATATCTTATGCCACCACCTTTAAGAAAACCATCTTGTTGGAAAAGTGGACATCTAAATAAATCATGTGGTAGAAAACCTTCTAAAGGAGAGATTTCACCAAGCACTGTAGCAATTTGGAAGAAGGAACTGACCATGTTTTGTGGAGATGGGTTCAACTTCACAGATATATTTGAGCTGGGTCTTATAGGATATGTAACAATATACCAGATAGAGAAACACAAGAGCCAGCTAAGCAAAGAAAACAGCATGAACAAAGATCTGATAACATTTAAAGGACTGGGATAGTCAGGAAAAGGCAGATCTGATAACATTTAAAGGACTGGGATAGTCAGGAAAAGGCATCTTGAGGAATGGTGTAGGAATTAGTGTGGCTACAATTTAGGATGTAGGTTAAGGGGCATAACACCAGAAGATCAGCCCACAAGGATAGGTTGGCCAGATTATCTGACAGGGTAAAGCATTTGTACCTTATCATTTAGGTAATGGTTAGACCCTGGTAATTTTTTTTTCAAAGATTTTATTTATTTATTCATTTGACAGAGAGAGAGACAGCGAGAGAGGGAACACAAGCAGGGGGAGTGGGAGAGGGAGAAGCAGGCTTCCCCCTGAGCAGGGAGCCCAATGCAGGGCTCGATCCCAGGACCCTGGGATCATGACCTGAGCCGAAAGCAGTCGCTTAACGACTGAGCCACCCAAGCGCCCCGAGACCCTGATAATTTTTAAAGAAGGAAACACTGGGGTACCTGGGTGGCTCAGTTAGTTAAGCGTCTGCCTTCAGCTTGGGTCGTGATCCCAGGGTCCTGGGATCAAGCCCCACATGGGGCTCCCTGCTCAATGGGGAACCTGATTCTCTCTCTCCCTCTGTCTGTGCTCTCTCTCTCTCTCACTCTCTCTCTCTTAAAAAATTAAATCTTAAAAAAAGAAGGAAATACTATGATCAAATCCTTATTTTAAGTATATAAAAACATCAAAGTATATTGTCAACTAAGACTCCAGTTGTTTTAGTGAGAATGTGCTAGATTGTGCTACAATAATAAACCCCAAATTTTAAGGACTTAAAACACATTTATTTTTCTCTCCCACACAATGTGTCCCACATGGGTCAGCAGGGTTTTATAACACATAATCCCTCAATATTCCATCTTGGAGCTGCACCATCTGGATAGAGCACAAGTCTTCCTCGTCAGCAAGGGAAGAGAAAATTAATCACACAGCCTTGCCTAACTGAAGAAGAGCTAGAATTGTTGATGAGAGAATGGAATGTTTGATGAGCCTTAACTGTCTCTGCCATGCCAGGAGAAAAAGAATTTTAAAACTATCTGGATATGACAGATAAGAGTCATTGGAGGGGTGGGAGGTAGGGTTAGATGCAGCACCTAGAATTTGTAGGGCAGGGACCAAGTAGCCATGGAAAAATTGGTCCTTCTGTATTCTGTCCACATGCTTCCACCCTTTATCCCATCCCTGCTTGCAGATGGTTATCCACTAACCTCTGTTGAGATAGTTGTAGGTCATTAAGAAGTAAGCTGAAGCCATCAAAAAAATGAAATCTTGGGGCACCTGGGTGCTCAACTGGTTAAGTGCCTGCCTTTGTAGGTCCCGCTAGATTCTGGTGTCCTGAGATTAAGCCCCACATAGGGCTCCTGGCTCAGCAGGGAGCCTGTTTCTCCTCTCCCTCTGCCCCTCTGCTTTTGCTCTCTCTCACTTGCATTCATTCTCTCTAAATAAAATAAATAAAAATCTTTTTAAAAATCTTTAAAAAAAAAAAAGAAGTAAGCTGATAAATATTCTAGGTCTAGTGGGGGCTGGAAAGACATGGTATGTGGAGATCCAAGGCCATGGTGAATTATTAACCCCAACAATGTTTCAGGAGTGTGGGTCCCATTGTACCCATTTCCCTTTTCACCTCTCTGCCCTATTTGTGATAAAAAATAAAGTAGGCAACCTCTAGATGAGATGCGGGAGAATAGAGAAAAGAGAAAGAGAATAAAATGCTATATACTGGATAAACACAACACAATGTTAATAGTGGTTGTTTGGAGGTAGTAAGATTATGGATTACCTTTTCTCTCTCTTTTATCTCCTTTCTTTTCTGTATTTTCACATTTCAAAACTAAGTAGTATTAGTTTTCATCATTGGGCAACTTGTTTTATTTAAAACAGATATAGGGGCGCCTGGGTGGCTCAGTCAGTTAAGCGTCTGCCTTCTGCTCGGGTCGTGGTCCCAGGGCCCTGGGATTGAGCCCCATATCGGGCTCCCTGCTCCGCGGGGAGTCTGCTTCTTCTTTCCCTCTGCCTCTCCCCCTGCTTGTGCTCTCTCTCTTTCTCTCTCAAATAGATAAACAAAATCTTAAAAAAAAAAAAAAACATGATACAGAAGTTGTACTATTTATTCTGCCAATGGTTCTGTGAGGTTGACACTTAAATTTTTGATTTAATTTTCTACATTATGCAATGAAGAATAGAAAAGGTTAGCAAAAAATCCTCTGGCTTCTCGGTAAAACTAGTCTTGGACTCAGTCAAGGATCTGAGGACAGAGTTGGGCCACTGCCTGGAAAGAAGATCTCCAGGAAAGGGGCTGGAGCCAGGCTTGAGGTATGGGGGGGCCATGGGGGCACTATTGCCCTGAGGCTGAATTGTTAGCAACAGAACCGGGTTCTGCTCTCCCAGGAGCACATTTCTTCAGGGTAGGGCAATGTCGGAGTCTTCCATCTGTCTAGAGAAAATTCGCCCCTCTCTGTCCATGGTTAGATAATGAAAATAATTACTATTGATTGTTAAGAATCTTATATTGATATGAATACTTAAAAAAACCCTTTGTAAAGACAAAAAGAGCATTAATTATGTCATAATTCCCACGCGTGACAGCGGCAGGGGGACACTATTAATCTGAACAGACATAAAGATGAACACTGAAAGGACAAGAAGTTTGGGGTTTGTAATTTAAGCAATGCGAATTGTTCTCCTGTGTGAATCAAGCCAGGATGGTAACTTGTGGTTATGTCACTGTGAACATTCTTTCCCTCTGCATCATGGGAGAAGTTATGCAGTCATTCTGATTCTCCAGCTGTTTCTAATCAGATTAAATGAAAACTAGGAAAAAGACTCTGAACTGAACCCACACCATCTACAGACAGTTCTTGCCTCAAGCAACACTGGGGGAGTGGAATATTCCTGTTGCCTACTTATAGCTTATTTATCTCATTCCTCACAGAGAAACCTTCTAAGAGTCATGAATCAAACAGAAGATCTCTTCTATTCTCTCTCTGGACCCCTTGTCCTTTGTAGGTCCCGCTAGAGAGACTGTCTGCCAAGCCCAGGCATTTAGTAGTGTCTTTGAAAGAGGCCACGTATGATAACTGAGGCCTTGGAAGACACCATGGATTCTGAATACCAGGCAGAGCCACCAGGTAGTTTAAATACCAAGGTTAGGAAATGCATCTGTAAGTAAAAATGCACAACATTCTTTCTTTTGGTGATAGCTGCAAACATCTCAAAAAAAAAAAATGCTAGCAAAACATATCCTATAATGTTATAAAGGAATAAAATGATAATGATTTGTGTGAATTGGTGTAACATAAGTGAAATGAGTGAGAGTACAGGTGAATCGGTGTTCGGTTACAGTTCCCATTTAATGCATGTCTCCATGCCAGTAATCGGCCTCTCTAAATACCAGTTTTCCCATCAGCATAATCGGGACAGTATTTCTCTCGTCGGAGTTCTGAGTGCCTGGCTCACAGTAAGTGAGGAAACAGAAGGACGGAAAATTCTCACAGCCAGAGAACGGCAGAATAAGGATTTAGCTTCACCTTCTTTGGACTCAGAATCTGGGCTCCTAATCTCTAAATTGTAATGGAACCAAGAAGCCAATGTAAGAAAATATAGGACTATTTTTCTGAACTAGAGTAAGAAAGAATTTTTTAGTAATATAAACAAATGAATAAACCATAAAGGAAAATGTATAGATTTGACCACATGAAATTTTAAAACTTTTACATAAAAAACACTTTCTAAAAGTTTAAGAGGTAAAGAACAACTGAGCAAAATGTTCACAACCTGTATCGATTAATATTCTAAGTATATAAAAAGCCAAGTGTTTAAGAAGATGAATAGTCAATTTTTTAAAAAGGACAAAATACATATACTAAAAATGTACAAAATAAGAAATACAAATGGCCGATAAACATGTAGGGAAATATTCTAAGCCAGAAAAATTATCCAGAACACTTCATAGGTTGAGAGAACATCCATGCTCCTAGACTCCTTCTCTGCTTCCCTTTTCTCCTCAGGCTCTCAGCTTGTCATGAGCTGGGAAGGTGAGGGCTCAGGATCCAGCCACTGCTGAGCTCCAGCACCCTCTCCTGCCACTCTCCTCCACACTGTGTAGTCCAGCCTGTGGGACACCGTAGACTTACGGCATTCTCAGATTTAACTTTCCTGGTGTTGACTATTTGTTAGCTACTCTGCTGAGGCTTGAATTTTAATCATAGGCGGATGATCAGTTAGCTAGTGAGTGAACCTAACTGACTGAGAAACATTCCCAATTAACTGTTCTTCCTTGAATGCATGTTGCTTTAGGATTTGGTGCCTTTGCCTTCTCTGTTTTTTACCCTCTTTGCTTCCCTTCTTCCCCACAAGGCCAAGTCCCAGCCCTTTCCTCTGAGAAGCCTGTGCTGCAAATGGGCAGAGTACCTCACATCATCTTTGTACTCTCTTCACACTTTGTGTATGCAAAGCATAACATGGAGGTTAACAGCATAGACTCATGAGCCAGACCGTCTGGGTTCAATCCCAGTTCTGCCACTCATAGACGACCTTAAGCCAGTTACTTCTCTGTGCCTCAGTGTCCTCATCTGCAAAATGGGGATAAAAATAGCAACAACTCATACGAATGTTGTAAGCCGTAAGGTAGTCAACAGGGTGCTGACACATGGTAAGTGCCTTTTTATCATTCTTTTATAAAACTTCCCACACTTAATTGTAGTTAACTGTTTATATGCAGAGCAGGATTGAAAAAGAAAAAAAGAGGACTACCAAAACTCAGTTTTGCAGATAAAGTGTAGTTTCTTCAATTTGTTTATAGATTTTCTGGAATTCCTCTTGACCGACAACTGCCACCTCTTCTCCTCTTGCTCTGGGACATAAAGCCACCAAATGTACTCCAGCTTTGTAAACTGGGTTTGATCCAATAATTTAAACAGCCCATTGATAACGCTGTCTTTGAAATTGCTTAGACTCTTCTTTGCAGTTCTCCAAATCCCACCCAACTCCTTGGGGTTGGCCTCTGAGTTTTTGGAGGGCGAGAGACTGTCCTGCCTCGGACGGGGGAAGGTGAGGACCTCCAGTACTCGTAGTACTTTCTGCTCCGCTCGTCTCCCAGCTCACAGGGGCTGTGCTGGCCCGCCTTGCGCTGGGGCCTGCTACTGCTGAGCTCACATTCCCCTCTTGTTTGGCTCAGGAAGACCTCCTGGCCTCTCCCTGCTGACTTACTCTGCCGGCTGTGGCTTCCTCCAAGTCCGTCATGCCTCCCACCCTGCCCACTGCTCCATGGGCTGCACCCCAGCTCTCTTGCTGTTGGTGACCTCTCTACTTAGCACCCCCACCACACCAGGTGCGTGAGGGGCTCAGGAGCGCAAACCAGGCCCTTCGTCTGCCTGAACGTGCTGCTTTGCCCTGATTTACCCCAGAACAACCAGGCTCCGAAACTCTCCTGCCCCCAGCATTTCCAAATTCTATAAAACATACAACTACTTCTTTTGACCATCTTATTCCCCCAATCCCTGGGGCTAGAACGGGGACTTTCCTCCATTTCTTGTGGATTGGTTGTCCCCTCCCCCCGCCCCAACCCCCCTTACATGAAACTCTGGTCTGGACATCTGGCCTGGAACTTAATATAGCTTTCTTCCTTTCCTATCATATCTGAATAGTGCCTGCCTTTCAAGCTTATTTTGTAATTGAAAAATCTAATACAGAAATTAGATTCATTCTAAATGCTAATGTTTTCTTTTCCCTTTGGCATTCATGCTGCAACAATTTAAATCCCCTCAAGGCTGACAAAGAAAGAAGGTTAAATACAGTGAACACACACACACACACACACACACACACACGCAGAGCGCCTGGAAACTGGAAACATCAGCCCCATTGTTTGACATTGTTTCTCAGCCCCCTGAGCTCCGCAGAGACAGACTTCATCATATTCACTGAGCTGGGTTCTGTCTCAATTTGAACACTGGCCCTACCACTTACCCTGTGACCTTAGGCAAGTTACTTGGCCTATCTGAGTCTGTTTTTTCATCTGTAAAGTCCAGTTAAGAATATAACTTTGGGGGTGCCTGGGTGGCTCAGTCGGTTAAGTGTCTGCCTTCGGCTCAGGTCATGATCACAGGGTCCTGGGATCGAGCCCCGCATTGGGGAGCCTGCTTCTTCCTCTCCCTATGCTACTCCCCCCTGCTTGTTCTCTCTCTTGCTCACTCTCTCTCAAATAGATAAATAAAATCTTAAAAATATATATATATATATAACTTTGTGGGATTGTTTTGAAGGTTAAATAATTTAATACACGGAAATTTTTCAAAACAGTGCCTGGCATACAATAACTGCTCAAAAAGTGAGAATCATTGTTGCTATTAGCTCAGCGCTTCTCCAGAGCAGCTTGCTCAATAAATATTAATTGAAAGATCATACAATGAGGTAGTAACTAAACTTGGGGTATAGCTCAGGAGTTCTGATTATCAGACAGAAATATGAGTTTAATTGCACTGTGTCCTTAAAAAGAAGCTGTTAGTAAGGCAGGTGCAATACTGCATATGTTTTGCAATCATGTGTCTAATCCTTACAGGGAAAACTGCAATTAGCCTTTCTTTCACCTAATGTCGTGCATTTAAATATTTAAGACTTATTCCCAAAGCTACTTTTAAAAAATTGGGCTTAGAGAAAGTAAAGAAAAATAATAGCACAGGGAAGTGAAAAGAGCAGGGCTCTAAAAATCAAAAGATGGGCATCCCGCTTGTAGCTCTGGTTCATAGGAGACAAATGACCAAGGATAAGCCATCTCCTTTCCACTCCTCCTCTGTTGCTGCACTACATGTCTAAGTTCTTTCCAATAAACAATGCTATTCCTTACTTCTCTGAAGAAAGACCACAAAGCATTACGAACTAGATCTGCAGCACTGAATTTGCTCACATAGCCCTTTAGTTTGGTTCAGGATTCCATCAAAGTCCTCTTGCAAAGAAAGGCATTTGAGTAGTATCCACTGACAACCTGCCTTGGACTGCAGGAGTCTTGCTTGAAAATGGGTCTTTTGTACAACCCGAAAAATTAAAGCATCCCTTATCTCAAATTACTTTATTGATTTAAAGACATTGATGAATTTAAATGTAAATTATTTATGAATTAAGCAGTAACAGCAAAATTTAAACACTCTTTGAGAAAGAACTTCCTAAGAAAAAAATTAAAGTGAAAAAATTAATTTATTATACTCTTTTGAAGATATTTCTGGTCATACTTCTCAACTTTTCTTCAAAATATTTAATATAACTTGGGTTTTATTTATTATTTATTTATTTATTTTAATTTATTTGTCAGAGAGAGAGAGAAAGAGCACAAGCAGGGGGAGTGGCAGGCAGAGGGAGAAGCAGAGGGAGAAGCAGAAGGGGAAGCAGGCTCTCTGCGGAGCAGGGAGCCTGATGCAGGACTCGATCCCAGGACCCTGGGATCATGATCTGAGCCGAAGGCAGACGCTCAACCGACTGAGCCACCCAGGCATCCCCCCATAACCTGGGTTTTAATGCTGTAAGAATCTTGGCATAATTTTTGATTATCATTTAAAAATATTTTATAATTGTAAATGCTGATGGCAAATCTTTGATATTATATGCATAAGAATTTGTGTTTAATGTGCATACTCTTTTTTAAAAAAAGATTTTATTTATTTATTGAGAGAGAGAGAGAGAGTGAGGAGAGAGAGAACATAAGCGGGGAGGGGCAGAGGGAGAGGGAGAAGTAGACTACCTCCTGAGCAGGGAGCCCAACATGGGGCTCGATCCCAGGACTCCAGGATCATGACCTGAGCTGAAGGCAGATGTTTAACCAACTAAGCCACCCAGGTGCCCCTAATGTGCATACTCTTTTTGAATGGACCTAAGAAAAATAATATTTTGGAGAAAAGTTAAAGAATTGTTTTTAGCTCCACCTCAGTAATCTTAACCTTCAGTTAATTAATGTATATGTATATATGTAGTCTAATGACTGTTCACTTGTTTATTTACCTGTCTGAAGTTTAAGAGTATATTAACAACATACTTAAATACCCTATAACAACATAGTCATGGGTTAAATAAACCACCAAGATGAGAATAAACACAGTGATATGAATTATTTTCACCTTATTTTTCTGGAGTACTAGTTCTTCACTCAGACTAGTAACTTCATTTTCCACTGTTTACTTTTAGTTCTCCAAATCCATCCTTTTTTTATTTTCTGTTTACTTTTTATTTTTTCCAGAGAGAAAGAAAGAGAGAGATGGGGGTGGGGGAGGTGAGAGGGAGCAGGGGAGGGGCGAGGGAGAAATCGTCTTTTTTTTTTTAAAGATTTTATTTATTTGACAGAGAGAGACAGAGCGAGAGAGGGAACACAAGCAGGGAGAGTGGGAGAAGGAGAAGCAGGCTTCCCGCCGAGCAGGGAGCCCGATGCGGGGCTCGATCCCAGGACCCTCGGATCATGACCTGAGCCGAAGGCAGACGCTTAACCACTGAGCCACCCAGGCGCCCAGGGAGAATCTTAAGCATGTTTCATGCTTAGCATGGGGTCCAACACAGAGTTTGATCTCACAACCCTGATAGCAGGACCTGAGCCGAAATCAAGAGTTGGATGCTTAACCTACTGAGCCACCCAGGCGCCCCAGTTTACTTTTTATTTTTATATTATATTCTACTGTTAATTGAATATCTTTCCCCATTCAGACTTTAGATGCTGTTAAATTTCTTTTCTGGGACCTTTAAAATTATCTTATTTTTCTTCCTGGTTCTCCCTTTCTTCTCTTTAATCTTGTGGCACTCCTTCCCAACTTGTCATACTTTTTACACAATTACATTGATTGCTATTGTTTCTGAGCTTTATATATAGCAAAATTGTGTTTGACAGCAAACTATCAATACTGTTAACTGCCCCCAAACTCAATCCTACCCTTGAATCTGCCAATAAAGCTGTATGGGAATATAGGGATTAGGCAATAGTTTGTATTGAACAATCTCTGCTGAGATATAACTGGTTCTCTTCCTAATGGAAAATCATGCTCACTTTCTCTTTTTGTGGGGTAATACTTTTCCTCACTGAGTGATATACAATTACTTGCAATCAACAAGGGAGAGATAATTGATCTGAGATTAAAAGATACATAGGAGGGTACATTTCCTCAGCATTAACACCCTCTCCATATGTGTAGATATAAAGAAAAAATCTGAATCAACTTTTAGAAAGATGAATAAAATTAGCTCCAATGGACTTTGAATAAAACATATATTATTGGGAGAAAAAAATTAAAATTCTAAGGGATTCATTTGTCAATCCATAAGTCTAAAAGTTTTATGAAAAAAGAAGTAGAATCAAAGAATGTGACAGCTGGAAAAGGCCTAGAGATGATCTAGGGGCCCACTCATTTTATGGCTCACTCTAGTGCTCCCACTGGACTTTGTTGGAGATGCCAAAATCTGTCTCCTGCAAACCATTGCTACAAGAGATTGTACTGAAACCTACTGGAGACCTAGTGATTATTCTAAATTGACTGAAAAAAAATTAAAGATATATTTTCCTATTCTTTTGATTGATTTCACAAAAATATACTGAAGTCAAATTTAAAATTCAGACTACCAAAAATGTTTGTGTAATTTCACCATGGTTTTGAGTCCTTTTAGTGTATTGATGGTCCGTTTTTGTATATTATTATAATAAGGGACATTGAGGTTTCCCTTATTATAAATGTATTTTTTAAACAAATTGGAATTTTTGAGTGGGAATGGCTTAATAGAAACATTTGGGAGGAAATTCCACATTTCCAAAGCATGGCTTCAGTATAGAAAAAGAGCAAATGTGTTGATTTTTCTTTTGGGTGTGTTGGTTTTGGTTAGGTCTTAGTCATAGCACAGTATATGGAAAATTCATAGGACTTTATGTTAGCAAAGGGAATGAAATGGAACAGTTATTTAAAGGAACAAGACTTTTGGGCAAGAACCCAAGCACCTGGATATCTAAGATATATAGCCTTGTTTAGAATAGCTGTTCCCTTCCTGTGTGTATTACTTTCATAGTCACAGACTGAAGTATACAGAACCCTAACTGCCTATATGTTTCTATAACTAAACCTAAAGTCTAATAAGGTCTCATTCTTCCTGAAGATAAAAAAAAAATCAGGGCGCCTGGGTGGCTCAGATGGTTAAGCGTCTGCCTTCGGCTCAGGTCATGATCTCAGGGTCCTGGGATCGGGTCCCGCATCGGGCTCCCTGCTCCTTGGGAGCCTGTTTCTCCCTCTGCCTTTCTCTCTCGCTCTGTCTCTCATGAATAAAAAAAAAAAAAAAAATCTTAAAAAAAAAAAAAAAAAAAAAAATCAAAGATATTTGCAAATGACTTATCCCATAAAGGGTTAGCATCCAAAATATATAAAGTACTTATAAAACTCAACACACCAAAAAATAATAATCCAATTAAAAAATTTGCAGAGGACATGAATAGACATTTACCCAAATAAGACATCCAGATGTCAACAGACACATGAAAAGATGCTCAACATCACTTATCATCAGGGAAATGCGTATCAAAACCACTATGAGATATCACCTCACCCCTGTCAGAATGGCTAAAATCAACACAAGAAACAACAGGTGTTGGGTGAGGATGTGGAGGAAGGGGAACCCTCTTGTACTGTTAGTGGGAATGCAAACAGTGCAGCCACTGTGGAAAACAGGATGGAGGCTCCTCAAAAAATTAAAAAATTAAAAATAGAGCTACCCTATGATCCAGTAAACACACTACTGGGTATTTACCCCTGAAAAGAAAAATGCCAATTCAAAGGAATTCATGTACCTGTATGTTTATAGTAGCATTATTTATAATAGCCCAGTTATGGAAGCAGCCCAAGTGTCCATCAATGGATGGATGGATAAAGAAGGCGTGGTATATGTATATACAATGGAATATTACTCAGCCATAATGAAGAATGAAATCTTGCCATTTGCAATGACATGGCTGGAACTAGAAGGTATAATGAATGGTAAGTGAAATAAGTCAGTCAGAGAAAGACAAATACCGTTATGATTTCACTCATGTGTGGGATTTAAGAAATAAAACAAATGAGCAAAGGAGAAAAGAGAGAGAAAGAGAAACTGACTCTCCTTAAAAATCTTTTTGTGATGTAATTTTTAAAATCACATTCCATTTTTTTAGGTTTTTATTTAAATTCCAGTTAGTTAACATATAGCATAATATTAGTTTCAGATGTACAATATGGTGATTCAACACTTCCATACAACACCAGGTATTCATTACAAGTGCGCTCTTTAAACCCATCACCTATTTAACCCATCCCTCCACCCACCTCCCTTCTGGTAACCATCAGTTTATTCTCTATAGTTTATGAGTCTGTTTCTTGGTTTGCCTCTCTGTCTCTTTTTTCCCCCTTTGCTCATTTGTTCATTTTGCTTAGCATAATACTCTCTAGCCTCTATCCATATACATATGTGTGTATATATATATATACACACACACACATATGTATATGTACATCCATATACATAGGTATACATATATATACCTATGTGTATATATATGTATATACCACTCCTTTATCCATTCATCAGTTAATGGACACTTGGGCTGTTTTCATAATTTGGTTATTATAGATAATGCTGCTATAAACATTGGGGTTCATGTATCCCTTTGAATTAATATTTTTGTATTCTTTGGGTAAATACCCCATAGTGGGATTGCTGGATCCCAGGGTAGTTCTATTTTTAACTTTTTGAGGAAACTCCATACTGTTTTCCACAGTGGCTGCATTCCTATCAACAGTGTTAGACAGTTTCCCTTTCTCTGCATCCTTGCCAACAGCTGTTGTTTCCTGTGTTGTTGATTTTAGCTATTCTGACAAGTGTGAGATGATAGCTCATTGTGGTTTTGATTTGCATTTCCCTGTTGATGAGTGATATTGAGCATCTTTTCATGTGTCTGTTGGCATCTGGATGTCTTCTTTGGAAAAATGTCTTTTCATGTCTTCTGCCCATTTTTAATTGGATTATTAATTTTTGGTGTGTTGAGTTTTATAAGTTCTTTATATATTTTGGATACTAACCCTTTATCAGATATGTCATTTGCAAATTTCTTCTCATATTCCATAGGTTTCCTGTTAGTTTTGTTGATTATTTCTTTCTCTGTGCAGAAGCTTTTTATTTTGGTGTAGTCCCAATTGTTTATTTTTGCTTTTGTTTCCCTTGCTTCAGGAGACATATCCAGAAAAAAAGTTGCTTTGGTCAATTCAGAGAAATTACTGCCTGCGCTTTTTTTTTAAAGTACTTTTATGGTTTCAGGTCTCAAATTTAGGTCTTTCATCCATTTTGAATTTATTTTTGTGTATAGTGACAGAAAGTGGGCCAGTTTCATTCTTCTGCATGTGGCTGTCCAGTTTTCCCAACACCATTTGTTGGAGAGACTGTTTTTTCTCATTGGATATTCTTTCCTGCTGTGTTGAAGACTAATTGACCATAGAGTTGTGGCTTTTTCTGGATACTCTATTCTGCTCCATTGATCTATGTGTCTATTTTTGTGCCAGTACCATACTGTTTTGATCACTACAGCTTTGTAATATAACTTGAAGTCTGGAATTATGAAGACTCCAGTTTTGCTTTTCTTTTTCAGGGTAATTTTGGCTATTTTGGGGTCTTTTGTGAGTTCATGCAAATTTTAGGATTGTTTGTTCTAGCTCTGTGAAAAATGCTGATGATATTTTGATAGGGATTGCATTAAATGTGTAGATTGCTTTGGGAAGTGTAGACATTTTAATAATGTTTGTTAAAATATTCCAATCCATGACATTGGAATGTTTTTATATTTCTTTGTGTCCTCTTCAATTTCTTTCTTTCTCTCTTTCTCTCTCTCTCTCTCTTTCTTTCTTTCTTTCTTTCTTTCTTTCTTTCTTTCTTTCTTTCTTTCTTTCTTTCTTTCTTTCTTCTTTCTTACTTCTCCTGGCTTAATCTTCATTTGTTGTTCTTCTTCTAGTTTCTTTAGGTGTAAAATTAAGTTGTTTATTTGAGATTTTTCTTGATTCTTGAGGTAGGCCTATATTGCTATATAGCTCCCTCTTTGGACTGCTTTTGCTGCATCCCAAAGTGTTTGGACTGTATGTTTTCATTTTCATTTCTTTCCATGTATTTTTTTTTTAATTTCTTCTTTGATTTCCTGGTTGACCCATTCATCTTTTAGTAGCATGTTGTTTAACTTCCATGTATTCGTGGTCTTTCCAGATTTTTTCTTATGGTTGATTTCTAGTTTCATAGTGTTGTGGTCAGAAAGGGTGCATGTTAGGGTGCCTAGGTGGCTTAGTCAGTTGGACAGCCAGCTCTTGATTTCAGCTCAGGTCATGATCTCAGGGTCATGAGATTGAACCCCACTTCAGGGTCCACACTTAGTGTGGAGTCTGCTTAAGACTCTCTCTCTCACTTTGTCCCTCCCCCCTCTTGCTCTCTAAAATAAATAAATAAATCTTTTTAAAAATGGTACATGGTATGACTTCAATCTTTTTGTATTTGTGGAGGCCTGTTTTGTGACCTAATATATGATCTATTCTGGAGAATGTTCCATGTGCACTTGAAAAGATTGTTTTAGGATGGAATGTTCTGAATATCTGTTAAGTCCATCTAGTTAGTGTGTCATTCAAGCCATTGTTTCCTTGTTGATTTTCTGCTTAGATGATCTGTTCGTTGATGGAAGTGGGGTATTAAAGTCCCCTAATATTACTGTATTATTATCAATGAGTTACTTTATGTTTGTTATTAATTTTTTTTTTATATATTTGGGTGCTCCCATGTTGGAGGCATAAATATTTACAAATGTTATATCTTCTTGTTGGATTGTCCCTTTCTTTATCTTCTGTTACAGTCTTTGTTTTAAAATCCAGTTTGTCTGATATAAATATTTCTGCTCTGGCTTTCTTTTGACATCCATTTACATGATAAATATTTCTCCATTCCCTCACTTTCAATCTTGAGATGTCTTCAGGTCTAAAATGAGTCTCTTGTAGGCAGCATATAGGTGTGTCTTGTTTTTTAATCGATCCTGACACCCTACATCTTTTGATTGGAGCATTTAGTGCATTTACATTCAAAGTAATTGTTAATAGATATGTATTTATTGTCATTTTATTACTTGTTTTGTAATTGTTTCTGGAGATTTTCTCTGATCCTTTCTTGTCTTTGTCACTTTTGGTTTCTCTTTTCCACTCAAAGAGTTCCCTTTAATATTTCTTGCAGGGCTGTTTTAGTGGTCATGAACTCCTGTAGGTTTTGTTTGTCTGGGAAACTCTTTATCTCTCCTTGTATTCTGAATGATAGCCTTGCTGGATAGAGTATTCTTGGCTGCATATTTTTCTTATTTAGCACATTGAATATATCATGCCACTCCTTTCTGGCTTGCCATGTTTCTATTGAGAAATCTCCAGGTAACCTTATGGGTTTTCCCTCGTAAGTTAAGGACTTCTTTTGCCTTGCTGCTTTTAGGATTTTTTTCTTTATCACTATATTTTGCAAATTTAATTACAATATGTCTTGGTGTTGGCCTGCTTTTGTTGATTTTGATAGGAGTTCTCTGTGCCTCCTGGAGCTGAATGCCTGTTTCCTTTCCTAGATTAGGGAAGTTTTCAGCTATTATTAACTCAAATACATTTTCTGTCCCCTTTTCTCTCTCATCTTCTGGAACTCCTATAATACAAATATTATTATGTTTGATGAAGTTACTGAGTTCTCTAAGTCTATTCTTGTGTTGTATAATTCTTCTTTCTCTCTTTTGTTCAGCTTCATTCTTTTCCATTATTTTATCTGCTAGGTCACTAATTCCTCTGCTTCTTCCAACCTGCTGTTCATTCCATCAAGTGTTTCTGATCTTGTTTGTTACTTTATTCCTCTCTGATTAATTCTTTTTAACTCTTTTATCTTTGTTGTAAGGGTCTCACTGGTGTCTTCTATTCCTTTCTCAAGCCCAGTGTGTATCTTTACGATGCCTGCTTTAAATTCTCCCTCAGGCATCAGGGTTCCTGATTGGCTCAGTCAGTTGAGTGTCTGTCTCTTGATTTTGGCACAGGTTGTAGTCTCAGGGTTGTGAGATCAAACCCTGTGTCATTCTGCATTGGACATGGAGCCTGCTTGGGATTGTCTCTCTCCCTCTCCCTTTCCAAAAAGAAAAAATAATAATTCTCCATCAGGCATATTACTTATATCTGTTACTTAGATCTCTGGCTGTGACCTTATCTTGTTCTCTCATTTGGTATAAATTCCTCCATGTTCTCATTTTGTCTAAGTCCCTGCCTTCTTCTGAGTGTTAGAAAAGCCGGTAGCCAGAAAAGCCAGCTCTTTCTCCTAAAAGTAAATGCCTTATGAAGGAGAGGTCATAGAGTCCCCAGGGCTTGGCACTTCAGGGAGTGTCTGCCATGTGTGCTGCCTGAGCTGTGGTATTATGTTCTGACTATTCTCTCCTTCTGGCCAGTTGTCTGCAGAGGCTCTCCTTGCCTGCAGTGGGCAGTGTTTGGTCCCTGGCCTGAATGTGGTGAGTTTTAACTAAATGTACTCTAGTCTGCTTGTTAAATAAGACTGGATACTCCTTCCACTAGAACTGAAGCCCTGTAGAACTCTTTGGTCAGGAGACATGGTGTGGCCAGGGGTTTATGCTGGTCTTCTGTGGAAGGGGCCCACTGCACTGGGACTGGTAAGCTTTTCTGAAAAAGGCAGTCCCACCAGAGTGCAGAGGTGTGGCACTTGGTGTAAAGTTAGGTAGCCAGGGTCGGTGCTACAGTGCTTCCCACAGGTGGCTCTGTGTTTATGCTGAGAAGCCAGGGAGGGAAATGGCACCAGCCAGCTTATTTGTCCCTGAAGAGGTGTCTCCATGAATGCTGCCTCTCAGGGATATGCTCCAAGAAGAGCGAATAATCTCTCCACTGTGTGCCCTAGGTGCTCTTCAGATCGCTATTTCCATGCTGTACCACTGTGGTTGGTTGCCTGCCTCTCTCTAGGAGTTGGTCAGTGCCCTCCAGGCTCTATCTAAGCCAATCCCACTGACCTTTAAAACTTCAGGCTTTAAGCCCCACTGGTTGCAATAACTCGTATAATTCAGCTTCTCTCATTTTTCAAGCCAATGGCTTTGGGGAAATGTTCTCTTTGTGTGTTCCCCTGTGTGCTCCTCTCTCTCTTGCCCTTCTCTGCAACCATGGCTCTCTCTCCCCTCTGCAAAGCTCAAGATCAATTTCTCTCCTAAACTACATCTCCACACTTCCTATCTTCTTCAGTGTGGCTTCTTCTCTCCCTTCAGTTGTGGATTTTGTTCTGTCAGTCTTCAGGTTGATTTCTGGGTTATTTAAGATGATTTGATCATTATCTAGTAGTGTTCATGGGACAAGACGAGTATAGGGTCATTCTACTCTGCTGCCACCTTCCTCTACCTTAACAGACTCTTACCTACAGAGAACAAACTGATGGTTACCAGAGGGGAGGTGGGGGGAAGGGGCAGGCATGGGTGAAATAGGTGATGGGGATTAAGGAGTGCATTGTGATGAGCACAAGATGATGTATGAAATTGTTGAAGCACTCTATTGTACATCCAAAACTAATAGAACACTGTATGTTAACTACAATGGATTAAAATAAAAAATGAGAATGTGATTTTTAAAAATGTAGTCAGTTTCAAGTAAACCTATTGCCATAAGGGTTTTTTAGTCATTTTAGGGTTTTCCCTGCCCACTTCTTCCTACTTCGAAGGATAATGTAAATTCCAGAGGCTTGTCTAGCATCATAGTCCGGGCAGAAGTAGCATTCGGGGAAAGCACAAGAGCTCTAGTTTTTCTCTGTCCTACAGTGGCACCTAGTGAGAAGAACAATTTGCTTAGTCCTTGGGTGTGGACCTCTCAGCACACTTGTGCTTGCTTGGGTGAATTCATCCCTATCTCAGTATGGGCTATAGGATCCACATTCTTATCTCGACTAAGAGACACTCTTCATATGTCCTCAAATAAGACCACTGGTTTTTCTTTAAGTACATATCCCCATTTCTCTGTTTTTACCCACACTATCCCCTCTATTTGTAAAGGTCTTCCCCACTCAATAATCTTGTCTCAGAACATTATCCAATCTTGAAAAAATTTGTAAGTTCTGGCCACAGTGGGCCCTTATGCCTGTATGACTGCCGTCCACCCATGTGAAGTCACAGTTGCCCTCTTTCTTCCAGGCTTATGTAAACTGTCCAGAGCCTATAGGTACTTGTGACTTGTGCCTCAAACTACTAACTTTTACATTCAGTTTTTAAATTGAACTCACCACAGGCAAGGTGAAAAAAAAAAATCTGACTGGGGTTATGACAAATAAATGTAAGAACAGAATGGAGAATCAAGAGGCCTGCTCCCAGGTCCCACGGCTGCCATGTAACAGGCTGTGTGACTGAATGAATCCCTCAGCTTGTCTGTGCCTCTGTTCCTCACCTGTACAATGATGGAGTGGGATTAAAGTAGTAAAGGCCTCTTCCAATACTAAAATCAGTGGAGACAGCTTTCTGATGGTCCCTGCTCTCCTCTGAACTCTTCCCTCAAGTGGGGTTGTCATCTCTATGCAAGTGAACTTGATTTATGTACTCTCCATGAAGCACCTCTGTGCTCAGGGAAAAGTAAATCCCTCACCTCTGGAAGTATTCTGTGGTGTGAGTATGCCTTAAATAATTGAATGAGAGAGAGAGGGAGAGAAGAAAGAAAGAAAAGGAAAGAGAAAGTAGTTTACCTACAAAAAAAATTAAGAAGAAAATATTTGTAAACAACTGGAAATCTACAGTGTATTAAGGTTCATTCTATGACATTAAATCAGCATATTAAATTACCTTCACCTTAGTCTTCATTGTATTTTACCTTTATGCTGATCTATGCTGATAAGTAAATATATTATGTTAAGTTATATATATATATATATATATATATGTAAAATCTTTTGCTTTCAATCTATATACAATTGAATTTTCATCTCCTAAAATAACCGATTATGGAGATGCCACCTCTTGCAAGAAGCTCTGTGATCTCTCTGAGTCAGAAATAATCCCTTTCAGGGGCGCCTGGGTGGCTCAGTTGGTTAAGTGTCTGCCTTCAGCTCAGGTCATGATCCTAGGGTCTTGGGATCGAGCCCCACATTGGGCTCCCTGCTCAGCAGAGAGTCTGTTTCTCCCTTTCTCTCTCCCTCTGCCTCTCCCCTCTGCTTGTGCTCTTTTTCAAAAAAAAAATCTTTCTGCTCAAAACCTCTTATTATGTTTTATATCTCTCATATCACTCACTACATATTTTGTATTTTGTTTATTTGTGTCCTTTTGTATTTTACCTTCTAGCCTATAAGGTGCTTGACAATAGAAGAGACAAAGTTTTGTATATTAAAGAATAGCCACAGAATCTAATGCATGGTAGTGCTCGAAATATGTTTTCTCAATGAATAAAATGACAATTGCGTTAGTCAGCTTTCATGATGATAAGCTGTGTAAAACAAAAAATCAGTGGAATGCAAACATTTATTTCTCCCTTGAAGGTCATGGACAATCAGGTAGCTGTACTTCGGGCTGATGTTCACTTCAGTTCTGTTCCATGTGTTTTTCCTCTGGGACTCAAGCTGAAAGAGACAATTTTTCTCTGGAATGCTCACTTCCATTGTTGGAAAGTTACTAGAAGGTTGGCAGAAAATCTCGAAGCTTCTTCAAACACCCATTTGAAACTAGCAGGAGTCACTACTTCCCTCACTACCAAGCCAAAGCAAGTCACCCAAGCAAACCCAATTTCATTGGGAAATACACTTCTCCTAGGAGTGAGGTGGGACAGGTTTGGAAGTGAGGCAATATTTACTGAAAAATAATATTATCCACCACAAAGACAATGAAAGATACAGAACAGAAAATAAGCAGATCCACAGATCTTCAGTGTTATGGCAACAATGTCATCAAGCTAAGTAAGTGTCCTCAAAAAGCTCTTCCGCATTCATTTCCTATCCTTATATACTTTCTAGTTAGGAAGTTGTTGTTTATATAGCTCTAGCCTGCATGAAAAATATACATAGATGAACTAAAATTCAGATCAGCTATAGAATAACATGCAGGTTTTCCCCCAGGAGACTAAGAATGAATGGCTCCTCTCCATTTGTGACCTAAGCTTAGAGAAAAAATGGATAGAGCAGTCTTAATGAAGTTAATTAAAAAAATTTTTTTTGTATCTTCTTGAGATATAATTTTGCATATCATAAAATTCACCCATTTAAACAATTCAATGGTTTTAATATATTGAAAGATTTGTGCAACCACCATCACAATCTAAATTTAGAAAATTTTCCTCCTCAAAAAGGAACAGATATTCATTAGCATTCTCTGCTTATTACCCATCCCCTAGCCCTAGGCAACCACTGATCTACTTTCTGTCTCATTAGATTTGCTCACTATGAACATTTCATAGAAATGGAATCATATAGTATGTTGTCATTTTTTTTTTAATTTTATTTATTTATTTGACAGAGAGAGACACAGTGAGAGAAGGAACACAAGCAGGGGGAGTGGGAGAGGGAGAAGCAGGCTTCCCCCTGAGCAGGGAGCCTGATGCGGGGCTCGATCCCAGGACCCTAGGATCATGACCTGAGCCAAAGGCAGACCCTTAACGACTGAGCCACCCAGGCGCCCCTATGTTGTCATTTATGACTGCATTCTTTCACCGAGCATCTGTTTTCAAGGTTTGTGCGTGCTGTATCAGTACTTCATAATTTTTTTTATGGCTGAATAGTATTCCACTGTGTGGATATACCACATTTTGCTTATCCATTCATCAGTTAATAGACATTTAGGTTGTTTTCACTTTTTGACTATTATAAACATTTGTGTATAGGTGTTGGTGTGGACATATGTTTTCATTTCTCTTGGGTACATGTGAAGGAGTAGAGTTGATGGGTCTGATGGTAATTCAATCAACCTTTTGAAGAACTGCCACAATGCTTCCTAAAGCCACAGCACCATTTTCTATTTTAATCAGCAATATACAGGGCTCCCAATTTCTCCACATCCTCACCAACATTTGTTATATCTGTCTTCTTGATTCTACCTTCCTAGTGATAGCTCACTGTGGTTTTGATATGCATTTTCTAAATGACTAATGATGTTGAACATCTTTTCATGTGTTTATTGGCCATTCATATACGTTTTCTGAAGAAGTATCTACTGAAAGATGTTGCTCATTTTTAATTAGGTTATTTGTTTCTTTACTATGGAATTCTAAGAGTTCTTTGTATATTCTGGTTATCAGTCCCTTATCCAATAAGTGATTTGCAAATATTTTCTTCTGTTCTATGGTTGTTTTTTTCACTTTCATGATGGTTTCATAGAATGAAGTCCTTTTGCCTTAGCTCTTAAGCTTTACTCTTTTCATGCCAATGCATCTGTACTGCTTTAACTATAATAAGATGCTAGACTGGGTGCTGAAGACTATGACTTCACATGACTTTGTCCCCATATCTTGACTTCTCTGTTCATTTTGTGGGCATAAAGGAAGTTAAATTAGCACTGGCTGAGACTAACTCCTTAAACAAACATATATCCCACTTCCTCTGTTTGTGTACCAGCTACACTTGGATGCACCCTGAACAACTGGATGAGCCACAATTCAGTTGTGGCTTGAGTGGAAGCCCCTGGAGCAATGTCTGCTCTCACTTAGGTGGAGCTCTTTCTGCCTTAACTGAAATTCAAGGTCATCAGTGCCTTTCAGCTTAAAGAAGCATCACTGCTAGTTCTTCTCTGGGTCATATCACCATGAGAATTTGTTTTCTGTTGTAGTAAGAATTATTTAACTCTTCACATTTAGTCTCAAATAATCTAATTTGGAAAGGCACAGCGTACTTTGCATGGACTTTAAATCAAGTATCTCCCTTGGAATGGCGCAGAGGTACTCAAGAAAGCTTCATTATTTCCAGTTAATGTTCCATGACCATGCCTGCGTATTCTCAATCCTCTGATCTAAAACCTAAAGATATGAAATGACCTAATGGAAAATGCTAAACCTATAAATTTCCAAGCATGAATGTGACTTTCTAAACCTGAAATCCCTTGAGAGCCCTTTGTTTCCAATATGCAAGAAGGCTGTGGTGTGCAAAGCCTGCTTTTAGTTTCAGGCAGTCTTTCAATTAGCAAATTGTAAGCTTGTGTGGAGCTATAACAGGTGAAATATTCTTAAATTCATTAATAAAACTGGAAGCCCAGAGAATTTAAGACAATTTATGGAGATTTCAGAGCTGTCAGATCTGCTGTGGACAAAGTTAGATATTAGTTTCACCACCCTTGCTTCCCAATTTCCTCTTTTAATACATTGAAACTTATTTAAAAACATGAAGTTGTATGCAAATAGCCAAACCCTGGGATGGTGACAATAAGTTATTGTCTTTGGTAGAATTTCCCAGAAGAGGTCCTGAGACAGAAATTGACTTCCTGGAGGTTTATTGGGTGTGCTGTCAGGAATCACTCCTGTAAGAAAGTGAGGGATGTGGGCTCACACTGTATTCTCAACATCTGGGATGTGCTGAAGCTTAACCCTAGTTATAGGCTGAGGTCAATAGGTGAGGTAGGGGTAGGTTCTGATGGGGATACACACCTTGTGGGTAGAGATCTCAACACTGTCTTCAAGTAAGGGGGTTGCTGCTATTAATAGGGAGGGGTGGCCCACTTCTGTAGGCCCAGAGAGCTTGGGGAGTTAGGAATTGGAAGGGAGAGCTGAAATCAACTCAGATGTCCTTAGCTGGAAGTTTCCTCTTTTTTGGAGGTTTGCTGTTCTCACAATTAGGTCCTGAGCCTGGTAGTCAGCTTTCTCTGCCTTCTCTATCTAGCATTTGAGACCCTCTTGGTATGCTTCAGGGAGGTCCTCTTGCTTCCACATTTGGCTCTCATTTGCCTGTAAATTGCTTTCAGGTTTTCATTATCTTTTCCAGAGTGTCAACCTATCTTAGTAATAGCTACTGAATTACATTATAGTTACTATTTTCTCCAAACTTTGGACACATCTGGTACTTAATACCAGCTACTGCATGTCCTTCCACTGGTGTACCATTTCAATTTGCTACTGGTGAAAGTTTTAACAGCCAGACCAAGTATTAGTTTCCTATGGCTGTCATAATAAACTGGGTGGCTTAAACAGCAGAAATTTATTTTCTCATAGTTCTGGACACTGGGAAGTCTGAAATCAAGGTTCAGTAGAGCCATGCTTCTTCTGAATGCTTTAGGGGAGAATTCTTCCTTCTTCTTACTGTTTCTGGCGGCTCCTGACATCCCTTGATTTGTGGTTTTATGACTTCACGCTCTGCCTCCATCTTCATGTGCCTACTTCCCTATTTCTTTCTGTCTGCATGTTTCCCCTTTTCTCATAAGGATGCCAGTCATTGGATTTAAAGAAATCCTAAATCTAAGATAATTATATCTTGAAATCCTTAACTAATTACATCTTCAAAGACGCTATTTCCTTTTTTTTTTTTAATTTGACAGAGAGAGAGAGACAGTGAGAGCAGGAACACAGGCAGGGGGAGTGGGAGAGGGAGAAGCAGGCTTCCTGCGTAGCAGAGAGCCCGATATGGGGCTCGATCTTAGGATCCTGGGATCATGACCCAAGCTGAAGGCAGATGCTTAATGACTGAGTCACCCAGGCACCCCGACCCTATTTCCTCCTTTTTAAAAAAAAAAATTTAATGTTTCAAGTCTTTATTTAAATTCTCGTTAGTTAACATACAGGGTAATATTAGCTTCAGGAGTAGAAGTTAGTGATTCGTCCTTACTTTTAACACCCAGTGCTCATCATAACAAGTGCACTCCTTAATACCCATCACCCATTTAGCCCATCCCCCACCCAGCTCCCTCCATCAACCCTCAGTTTGTTTTCTATAGTTACCTGTCTCTCTTATGGTTTGCCTCCGTCTATTTTTTTTTTAATTTTTTTTTTTTAAGATTTTATTTATTTGCGAGAGAGAATGAGAGACAGAGAGCATGAGAGGGAGGAGGTTCAGAGGGAGAAGCAGACTCCCTGCTGAGCAGGGAGCCCGATGTGGGACTCAATCCCAGGATTCCGGGATCATGACCTGAGCCGAAGGCAGTCGCCCAACCAACTGAGCCACCCAGGCGTCCCGCCTCCCTCTATTCTTTTTCTTTATCCAATGTTCATCTGTTTTGTTTCTTAAATTCCGCATATGAGTGAAATTATATGGTATTAGTCTTTTCTCTGACTGACTTATCTCGCTTAGCATAATGCACTCTAGTTCCATCCATGTCATTGTAAATGGCAAGATTCCATTCTTTCTGATGGCTGAATAATATTCCACTGTGTGTATGTGTGTATGTGTGTGTGTATGTATGTATGTATGTACATACCATATCTTCTTTATCCATTCAACAGTCAGTGGACATTTGGTCTCTTTCTGTAATTTGACTATTCTTGATAATACTGCTATAAACATTGGGCTGCATGTATCCCTTCAAATCAGTATTTTTGTATCCTTTGGTTAAGTACCTAGAAGTGCAATTGCTAGGTCATAAGGTAGTTCTATTTTTAACTATTTGAGGAATCCATACTGTTTTCCAGAGTGGCTGAACCAGTCTGCATTCCGACCAACAGTGTAAGAGGGTTCCCTTTTCTCTTTATCCTCACCAACATCTGTTGTTTCTTGTGTTGTTAATTTTAGCCATTTTGACAGGTGTGAAGTTGTATCTCATTGTAGCTTTGATTTGTATTTCCCTGATGATGAGTGATTTTGAGCATCTTTTCATGTGTCTGTTAGCCATCTGGATGTCTTCTTTGGAAAAATGTCTGTTTGTGTCTTCTGCCCATTTCTTAACTGGATTATTTGCTTTTTGGGTGTTGAGTTTGATAAGTTCTTTATATATTTTGGATACTAACCCTTAATCAGATATGTCATTTGCAAGTATCTTCTCCCATTCTGTAGGCTGCCTTTTAGTTTTGTTGATTGTTTCCTTCACTGTGCAGAAGCTTTTTATCTTGGTGAAGTCCCAATAGTTCATTTTTGCTTTTGTTTCCCTTCCATTCAGAGACATGTCTAGTAAGAAGTTGTTATGGCTGATATCAAAGAGGTTGCTGCCTGTGTTCTCCTCTAGGGTTTTGATGGTTTCCTGTCTCACATTTAAGTCTTTCATCCATTTTGAATTTTTTTGTGTGTATGGTGTCAAAAAGTCAAAGACCAAATTTCCAAATAAGGTCATCTTTTGAGGTTCTAGATGGACATGAACATGGGTGGTGGGGGAGAACACTATTCAGTCCACTATAGGTAGCCAGTTTGGCCAGGGACTATTTGTGCTCAATTTACCACTGATGAGGAGCTCCTCACTGCTAGCCAGGTGGCAAGTGATTCATTTCCAAAACCCCATATTACCTTTGTCATCTCACTCCTGATACCAACCTCATAGGTTGGGTTCTCCAGGAAACAGACCCTGAATCTGAGTTCAGGCTGCAGAATGTTAATTAGGGAATGCTCTTGGTATCTGTGGAAGGGAAGAGGAAGTCAAACTGCATCAGCCTCAACCAACCCTACAGGGAACTTTGGAGCTAACTAAAATCACCTGTCAGAGTCAACCGGGGTTGGACCAAAATGGTTAAATGTTTATATATCCACTTCTCTTAATCACTGGATATGAGCAACTGTGGGAAAGGCTTGACCTTGAATGAGGTGGCTCTTTGTAGCTTTCATAAATATCACCAAATTGCTCCTCCATATGTTTGAACCAATTTACTTTCTCATTGGCAATATGTGAGTCCCAGTTATATCACATTCTTGTTAAATTTGATGTCAGACTTTAAAATTTTTGCCATTCTGATGGATGTGATCCAGTTTGTTAGTTTAATTTACATTTTGTTTATTACCAGTAAATCTGAGCTCATCTCCTAAGTTTATTAACCATTCAGATTCCCTTTCTTTTTGACTTGCCTTTCGTATTCTCTACCCATTTTTCTACTGTATTGCTTATATTTTTCCTTTTATAAGTGTTCTTATGTTGTGGATCCCAACTCTTTTGTATTCTATAGGTTGCAGACATTTTCTCCCAGTCTGTCCTTTGTCTTTTATAGTGTCTTTTGTTTTACAAGAGTTTTACATTTTAATATACTGAAAAGTATTTATTATTACATTTGTTGATTGTATTATTCTCTTTTCCCGAACCTGATGTTATAAAAGGTATTTTCATAAATCTTACTCTAAGATCAAAAGTTTTACTTTTTACATTTGTCTTTAATATACTTGAAATGTATTTCTGTGTAAAATATAAAGTTTCTACATGAATAACCAATTTTCATAAAGATAATAAGCAAAACATGTTTGAAGAATATTCATAATTTTTGACTTGGAATTACATGATTAAGATTTATCCCAAAGAAAGGAACAGAGATATGTGCAAAGATTTACTAGGATGATGACCACATCATTGTTTACTATATGGAAGAATTGCAGACAATCCAAATATTTAACAGTGGGAGAATGAGTGAAATTAATCTGATTACAGGTATATAATGTTATATAGCTACAAAAATAACACATTTGAAGAAAATTAAATTACAGTGAAATAAATTAATGATAGGGTCTCATGTGGAAAAGACCGGTTAAAACAGTGTATATGTATGGAATGAATAAATTACAGGGATGGAAGGCACAGCATAGGGAATATAGTCAATGATACTGTAATAGCATTGTATGGTGACAGATGATAGCTACACTTGTGGTGAGCATAGAATAAAATATAGACTTGTCAAATCACTATGTTGTACATCTGAAACTAATTTAACATTGTGTGCCAACTATACCTCATTAAAAATCCAGTGTATATGATCTAATATTATTTTGAAAAGAAAATGTAAATACCCACAAAAAAAAACTAAAAAGTTATTTATTGAACTGTTAGTGTCTGTGTCGTGAAGTTATGGATGGATGATCTTATTTACTTATTTCTTCACATCTATTTATATTTTACTTTTTAATAAAAAATTAGAAGTTATTTTAAAATAATCATTCCAAGGATTAAGGTTAACAGATCATTCCTATGTGATTAATGAAGAAAAAGTAGTCTTTGTTGCCTGGTACAGTGGTTAGAATGATAGAAAGCCCGGAATCTTAATGACAGAACTGAAGTCAAACATCCTGATCCGATGGTCTTCCATATTTGTATGACCACATATCCTGATTTGGAGTTCAGAAAATGTGATTACATTATACCCTAGGTTATGGGTGCAAAGGCTTGCTCAAATCATAGAGACTTTCAAGGTGATAGCATAACCACTTTTAATCCAGATTTATTTTTACACAAGTAGAAACCAAAATTGTGGTTCAACAACTAAAATTTAATGAGGCAAATGTAGGTATTCTGGCAGTTATGAAACATGTTATCTTTTTTGAGAAGAGGCAGGGAGTTTCTTATTGCATAGAGGATGTCATATATGATTTGAAGATACTTTCTCCTGAAATTATGCAAGAAATAGGAAGTCCAGAATTTCTCCCAACACAAATAAACCAGGTTTTCTCAAAAGCCAAATAAAACCTGATGTTTGCTTATATCTTTCTTAGAGATGTTTTACTTTTTTTCATTACCCCAGCAAGACATATATACAGGATGCTTTGTGAAAAAAAAAATCTGAAAAATTAGATAAAGATAGAACTTCAATTTTTTTATATTTTGAAAAATTTAAAAATCATTAAGAAGTAGTAAGATTATTTTAATAACTCATTGTACCCAGAGGTGTGCTGGTCAATGTTAATCACTCTTCAGCAGGAAAAAAAAAGCTCTGATTTGTAATATTTGCTGATATCTGTGATGTAAATACTTCCACAGTGGCCAGTTTCAAGCTATCATGGTGGCATCATTGACAGGGGGTTGGGGAGAGATGCACAAAATTCACTCTTCCTGGTGTGATCCAGATCCAGCACACCACTGATTGTACCCAATAGCCATAATTAACAAATATTAACAATTTTTGCATGACATTTTCCACAAAAGAAATAAAACATTATGAACAGAGTTGAAGTTCTCCTTGTTTCTCTCCACAGATCCATCTCCTTATCTTCCTTCCCCAGAGACACCACTATCAAGAATCTGGTATGTATTCTTCCAGACTGCATTTTCATACTTTTATTACAATATATATGCAGTCAAAACAATAATTATGTTTTGCATATTTTGAATTTTACTTAATGCTGTCATATTGTTCATATTCTTCAGCTTCCTTTTCTCTCACATTATGAAGTTTATTTATACTGATTCATATAGATGTGGTTCATTCATTTTAACTGCTGATTGTGCTCAATTATATGAAAATATCACAACTTATTTATCCATCCTCTTATTAATGGACTTTTAAGTTGTTTCCAATTTTTGCTAATATAAGTGATGTTGTAACCACTCTAGGTATGTCTCAGTATGTAAAGTTACAATGCCTAGAAGTGAAACAAATGAGTTTTAGGGGATGGTTATTTTCTACTTTAGTAATATTGACAAACTGTTCCCTAAGTGGTTGTACCAATTTATACTCCTGGTAGATGTATTTGAGAATTTCTCATTTTCATATTGCCAATTTTTAGTATCACAGGACTTTTTAAATATCACCAAAACCTTAGGGTATGAAATGGTATCTTGTTTTAATTTGCATTTCATAGATTACAGGGTAGGTTGAACATTGTATTAGTTAGCTAGTGTAAAGGCTAAACTGCTGTAACAAATAGCCTGTCCGCCCCCCCCCCCTCCACCCCACTCCCAATATAGTAGTTTAAAAGAGAAAGACATTTCTTTCTTGCATAACAATCTTATGTTGGGTAGTCCAGACTGGTAAGGTGGCTTGGCTCCACACAGTTATTCAAGGATCTTTCCATCTGTTATACTGCTGTCTCTTAGGCCATCATTCTTGTCTTCATGGTTAGTTAGGTTGTTGCCACATACCAACTTTTGGGGAAAGATTAGAGAATTTTTGGGAAAGCAATTTTCTTATAGGCATGTAAGGCAGAAGCTGCACACATCCCTTCCACTCACGTTCCATTAGCACTACTTAGTTTTATAGATGCATCCTTAGAAGGATACTGGGAAATGTAGTCCTTGGCTGGACAACCATGTGTCCAGTAGGAAGGGAAGAAGGTGGGAACTAGTATTCCTTCTTAAGCACCTGTTTATTGACCTTTTGGGCTTCATCTTCTATGACTCAGCTGGCAATATATTTTGTCCATTTTTGTTTTGTTTGCTTTTTCTTATTTATTTATAGGAGTTCTTTATATATTCTAGTTTGCTTATTTACAATAAATTTGATTACTTAAAATGTACCAGTATACATACATCAATGAAGATATCTTAAAATATTCTATTGTACATATAAAGGAGTTACTTAAACAAGTCATGTCACATTCTTTTGATAAATTAAGATTTCCTTTATAAAGTGAATAATTCCCACCCATTCCAATTTTCTCTTTTCTGGAAATATGGAATCTCACCTACTCATTTTATTTAAAATGAGATAGACCTATATACTCCATTGACTTCTTAAAAATCAAAGTTTTATGGCAAGTTTTTAGGTTAATATAAGTTTCTCAAAATTAACACTTAGAAAAATGTCGTTTCTTAGATTCAGTTGAACTTACTGAACCTATAAGGGACCCTGACAACATGTCTGATGTTGTGGTAATTTTCTTAACCACACTGAGTTTCAATTATCTCAGTTGAATTAAGGATGATATTATTTGCTCTAACTGCTATATGAGATTGTTGTAAGGACCAAGGAAGATAATGTAGGGAAATGCTCTATAGAATCCAAAATTTATTCAATTGTTAGGAATTAGAATTACAAATAGGATTTAAGTAGCATGCATTAGATTTTATTTGAAGTTCCATAAATCTTGTTTCCAGTTCCACTGACATACTCTATATATTATCTACACACATAATCTATACTCCATATCAAGGCCTGACTTTTGACAGTCACTACCATCTCTGGGTGTGTGTATATGTGCAGGTTGGAATAACAGCCATGTGGTTGAGCACATCTATGTGAGCTAAGACTCTTCTGAGAATTGCTTTTATTCAGAGCTGCTCCTTTCCTAATGGCAACCTAGGAGACCCTTTTCAGATTGTTTTCAAGCTGTTCTCAGCTAAACCTCATCATTTCTAGTTGTGCCTTGGAGTTTCTATCACTGATTCAGGCCAACCCAGCTTGTCATTTATCACTGTCTTCACTGGGGAAAATTCTCAGTTTCCTGGAATTTTGTGTCCAGCCTGTCACACACAATTAAAGCTCATTACAGTTAGTTGGGCAGTACATAAATGGCACCTCCTTATCTTAGCCTGATCCATCAGCTCCTCTCCCCATTATCTCTGTGCCACCACAACTCTGCATGGCAGTCCTCAGGCATGGCCAAGGAAAAAGAGGGCTGGTGGGGGCAGAGAGGAAAGAAACAAGAATGCCCTGGAATGTGATTTTTGCTTTATTAGTGATAAACTGATTTTAAAAAGTTGGAAAGAATTATATCAATGTGTTGAAGAAGTGACTATATAGTAGAAGTCTCATTATTTTATTGATATACCTGAATTTTGTTTTAAAAATTAGAACAACAGTGTTCTTGTGACAAAATGCAGGACAATTATTATATGCTGTGTAGCTTACACCTGCAGATGTTAGGTATACTCAGTGGGAAATAAAGTGAGAACCAAGGTGATTATGTGATGACCAAGGTGGGGGAATTAGCAGAGTGAGGGTCTCTGTCCTCCCTCCTACCCAAAATGGGGTTAACATTCATTCACTTGTTAAGCATTTATTGAGGGACTCCTATATATTAAGAGACATCCTAGGTGCTGGGACACAGCAGAGGCAGAAAAAGGTGAGGTCCTGCTCTTATGAAGCTTGAGTGGTAGGGCATGGAGGAGGTTAAAAGACAAGACTTAGACAAAGAGGCACATGATAATGAAAATAAATAAATACAAGCATATCAGTTAGTGACAAATGCTATGTAAAGATTTTTAAAAATGATGTGAAAGAGATTGGGGTCATCAAGAAAGATCTTTCTGAAAACGTAACGAGTAAACAGATCTGAATGATAAGGAGCAAATCATTTAAAATCAGGTGGGAAGAACACATAGCTGGAAGGCTTAGCTAATGCAAAGGACCAAAAGTAGGACCAAGTTTAACAAGTCCCAGTGGGACAAAGAAGAAGGCCAATGAGCATGTAGTGAGATGGTGAGGGCAGATGGCAAGGAGGTGCGTGTGGATAGGTAGGTTGGATCATGCAGAGCTCTGTCAGACAAGGCCTGAGTCACAAGTCCAGAGGTTTAGTCCAGAATGAGGTCCATTTGGGAGCTTTTGCGGCAATGAGGAAGCCAAGGTTCTCAGAATCAGGTAACTACCAGGTTTAGGAAGTTTATCTGGGTTGATTCAAGGATAGTCTTTAGGGGTAAAGAGCAGACATTGGGAAGATGGAAGCCATTACAGAAACAGTATCTTGCCCTGAAGGAATAATCTAGTAGGTATTGGGTGAGTTGGTGGTGGTCTCAGCTGATGGAAATGAAACACCAGAACAAGGTAAGACAGACAAACATCCTTTAGGTAAAGATTTAGTAGGGGTACAGTGCCTCTTAACCCATGCAAGCATCCCATAAGCACCAGTTCAGCCCCTTGTATCCCATACTAGAGACATGGGGCAGCAAATAAGCTCCCAAACCCACTCACTTGTGTGTGGGAGCTCCAAATGTACTGCAAGGTCTGACTGTTGTTGGCTAACAGCCTCACCAGGTCCAAGCCTAAAGTTGGCAGATCATTTTGGCAGGGACAGGGAATGTGTACCTATATAGTACTAGAGCAGACTGGGAATGACAACCAAGAAGGAAAAATTTTGCTTTTAAAGATTCAGGATCAAATTCAAGGTTCTTCACCTTTGAGTTCGGGCACCACTCAAGTCAATCAAGCCTTTCAAGTTTTTTTGACATTGTAAGGCAACCATCTGGTAAAGGAACAAAGGTAAAAGTTCACTGTGAATAAGACTTAATTATGCATCCCATAGGCAGATATGCCCTGGGTTAGGTCAGGCACAAGTTGAGGCTTTATGTGTCAAGAAATATCTCAGGATAGCAGAAAGTGTCCCTCCTTCGAAGGTGGCACCATGTCTAACAACAAGTTCCTTAATTTTCGTAGCCAGGAAAATCTCCTGATAGCCTAAAACCCCATACTATTCTTACTAGACCATCCTGTCTTCCGAGTAAACACATCCCTAAACTTTTTATTTATTGTAGTAAAATTAAACAATAATCATGAGGAATTGAAATGAGGCATATTTCATAGAGATAATACATAATATTAAATTAAAATGTGTGTGCCTGTTTGCTCAGTGGAAACGAGATAGATAATACACATGACTGTGTATATCACATGAGGATCTTTCTATAAAAAGTTAACAACAAAATCATTTTTTTTTATTAGAAGCTTTCATTTCTTGGTGCCTGACTGTGTTCTAGGCACTGTGCTGAGCACATTTTACATGATTTCATGCAACCTCGGTTATGCTATTGTTTCTAACTAAAAGTAATGTACTCAGGGAATCCCAGGGTTTGGAGGGTCGTCTGATCTGATTTATACCATTTGACTTACAGCAGCTTTTCCATTAATGTAATCTTCTTCACCTCATGGGACTTGTACTCACTTATTTGTACTTCTCTCTCTCTCTCTCTTTTTAAAGATTTTATTTATTTATTTGATGAGACAGCGAGAGAGCACAAGCAGGGGGAGGAGGCAGAGGGAGAGGAGAAGCAGACTCCCTGCTGAGCAAGGAGTTCCTCACAGGGCTCAATCCCAGGACCCTGGGATCATGACCTGAGCTGAAGACAGATGCTTAACCAACTGAGCCACCCTGGTGCCCCTGTACTTGTCTCTTTTTGAGGGGAGGATAAGGGCAAAAACAAATTAACTAAACTAAGTGCTTGGATCATATATATTAGAGAAAGAAGGACCTTCCGAGGCTTGAGCTAGGCTTCTGCCTTCAGATGATTATGCACAGGAAGGCAGGAGAGGTTAAATCCCCTTCTCAATGCCACCAGCTAAAAACTGGCAGAATGAAAACCACAGTCCAGATCTTCTATTAAGATCCTGTCACCTGGGTGCCTGGGTGGCTCAGTCAGTTAAGTGTCTGCCTTCGACTCATCATGATCCCAGGGTCCTGGGATTGAGCCCCGAGAGGGGCTCCCTGCTCAATGGAGAGCCTTCTTCTCCCTCTCCTTTTGCCCCTCCCCCTCCACTCATGTGCTGTCTCTATCTCAAATAAATAAATAAAATCTTAAGAAAAAAAAGATCCTGTCACCTGTTAAGATCTCCCTCTCCTAAACTGAGCTTTGTTGTGAAAGCAAGAGTAAATATGTATTGAGATATGGCACATTTGTGCCATTGGTTCTCCTTGACAAATTGCACTTTCAAAACAGAATGAAGAGGTGAGGGTAGAATAAAAAATGGTTACTGCAAATGGTATATTATGCTTCTAACTGCTCAATTTGGAAGAATTTAGGAAAGGCAAAAAACTAAAATCTGTAGCTCAGAATAAGCACTACGCCAAGCAACAAGATCATAGCCTTATCCCAACCCAAGCTGTAACAACATTCTACCCAGATGATGAAACAAATATGCCTCCCTCCTGCCCACCTCCTCTACCCAAGCATGTCTGTTCCATTCCATCCCTCCCATTTGCTGATGTCCCAAACCCCAGGAGAGCCCGAGGATGCAGTACAGGATTAACAAGGGAAGGTGCTAAGGGGAACTTTCTGACAATCTCAAGTGTTTTTTAAAATGCAGAAATGGTAATTAGCATCAAGAAGGCTCATTTTAGTGTGTGTGTGTGTGTGTGTGTGTGTGCGTGTGTGTGTGTGTTGGGGAGATGAGCACTCTTCCTGATGACTGTGCCTGAATGCTGGTCTTTCCTGACCTACTAATGAGATTTCCTGCATGGCAGAGAAATAGCCTCTCACTCCATGAAAAGAGCCAGTCCCAGACAAATCTCTGGAAAGACAGAAAGATCTAAACAAACATAGACCAGACATTGACTTAATGCAGATGCTGACACTACCAGGAAAATGAGAGAAAAAGGGAATATTTGGGGAGAAGGAACAGCATATCTTGAAAGGCGAAAGCAAAGTAATACATTAAAAGACCAAGAATTGGCAGCAAGAAAATTATCTTGTAACATTCATAACCATGTCAACCAGAACATGTCAAGCAGTGACTCTGGAAGCAATAGAGAAAACGTGGAGCTTTAGCAGAGGATAAAGAACCCAATCAAAGCATGAAACTTGCTCACATCCAAGCTGTGAAACTATCATCTCCCTAGTAAAGAGGGATAGAGGTTCAAATTGCACTCGCCCTAGCATGATTTATTTACAGATAAATTATATATCTATAATTAAGCACATAGATTTAACTGAAATGTTTAGCCATAATATTATACATACCATGTTTGTGGACTCATACTTAAATGACCCCTTTGCATTTAAAGTGCCATTAGGGAACTGGGTAGTGGGGGTGAGGTGGAGAAAAGAGGAGAGGATGGAGAACTCCAAGAATAAGCTGTATTTTGCATAACAAAAGATGATCCTAGATTAGGGCTCTCTCTACCTTTACCTACTTGCTGGAAAGGGGGGTATGTTGGAGTTAATGTCCCCATGTGGAAGTTCCATCAGCAGATTTGAGGGTGTGCTGGTGGACTGAGTCAGTGAGTGAGTCAAATCCCTGCTCCACCCAGGAGCAAAATGACAATAGCGTCTTTCAGGGCATAGGTGTGAGTCATGTTTGAGCATCAACCTCTGCAATGCAACACCATGACATCACCTCTACAGACTACTATTTGGCCCACAGAACAGCTGTGGAAGCAGTGATTGAATCTGAATCAAATTCAACTCTATTAAGTTAACCTTTGCAAGGTCAACATCTGCTACTTGCTTTTTGACCAGCCAGCAATCTAGAAAATGAGCATAGATGACTTGGTTAATGAAGCTTTAATAATAGAAATCTGGGTCCTGATTAAGTTTCGTGCAGCATGTCTTTGTGGATGCTAGTGTATCTTACAGGGTTTCTCAGGGTTGTCAATTATATATAAAAAATTATAACAGCAAATGCTCTTTTAAAAAGTATCCTATATATAATTAGAATTAAATATGTATATGAACAACTTCGTGTATATATACACATATATCCATATATACATTTACATACATATACATACTATAAGTACTTAATTCTATTGTATCTGTATATATATGTATACATAGGCATACGTGTGTGTGTGTGTATACACAAAGTTGTTCACTATAGCATTTTTTTATTGCAACAATAAATCCAACAATAAATGCCCAACAATAAGATATTTTTAATTAGATTATGGCCTATATATACAGCAGGATGTTATGGAGTTATTGACAAGAAAAAAAGTGTATTAGCACACATGATATTATTATAAGCTATTATGAAAGAAAGCTATGTGATAGAAAAAAGTATGCAGTAGGATCCCATTTATGCAAAAAAAAGGATATATGTAAATGTAAATGTAAATGTATATCAAGTCTTAGACAGTCTCTGAAAAAATGGGGGAAAATAGCTATTAACTGGATGAGGCTTTGGAAAGGGTCCAAATGAAGTAGAGAGGTGTGAGGGAGAATTTGTTAAATGAGTTTTTTTCTTAATGTATCTTCTAAAATACAACAAACATTAAAGAAAGGCACAAGAATTGCATCCAATATTCAGAGGCCAAACTGTCATTAGTAGGATACTGGCTGCTGAATATATACTGTAAAAATGGTTCCAAGTTTCCATGCATAAGGATTCAAGTGCCCCGAAAGCAATTTCACTATTAATGTTTTTATTCTGCCATGTTTTCTCTTTAGCACCATTTTCAAGGAATTGGGACATTGTCTTTCTAGGTATTTTCTTTCTCAATTATTCAGACAATCATTGATCTAATAACAAAAGGAAGCTTTTAGAAATACTGTGTGCCAGATATTACTCATACTTGATAAATTGCATGCCCAAGGGAATATGAAAAGAAGCACATCAACAAAAATAGAATATAATTCACATTGATTAAAACAATATGTGCCAAACACTTCTTTTTGTGGGAGAGGAAAAATAGCAACATATATTAAAAAAATCTAACAAGTGAACATAGGAGATTATGGCCCTCATAGGTTTTAGTTATTCAGTGTACTTTTCCTGATTGTTTATTTTGCATTAGGCATTATGCTGAGAATGAGTAGTGGGATACTTTGGTGAAAGGAACAGATAAGTTAAAACAGTAATTACAATACAATGGAATAAGTGGTAAAGTGGAGGTCAAGAGGAAAATACATTTAAGCAAATGCAAAACAGCATATAAACATGAAAGAATGAGGTATTGAAGGAAAGGCAAGAATACTGCTATTCTGGGGTGTGGAGGATACATATCTCACTGTCTATTCAACATGTCCACTTGGATACCTAATAAGCATCTCAAACTTAATACACCCCAAACTGAGCTTCTTATTCCTCCACTCTTTACCTCCACCAGCTTTTCCATGGTCTTCCTCTTCTTAGTTTATGGCAACTGCATCCTTCAGCTGCTCAAGCCAAATGCCTAGGAGTCACTATTGAATCCTCTCTATGCTCCATATACAAAGTGTCAGCAAATCTTTCTGGATCCCCTGAAAGGATCCAGAACCTGATCACAACTCACCAGCTCTACTGCATCCATCCTGGTCCAAGCCACCATCATCTCTGGCAGCACTGCCCCACTTCAACCTATCTACACAGCGGACAGAGTGATCTGTTTATACAGTAAGACAGATCAAACCCACCTTGACTCTCATCTCACTCTGAGTAAAAAGCTAAAGTCCTCACTGTGATTGATCAAGGTCCTGAATAATCTGACACTTCCTCTCTCCTCATTCTGCTTACCTCACCTCTACTTCCTCTTGTTGACCTCCCCTCTCCACCCACAGGAGTCCAGCTCTTCCCGCAGCCTCCCCCAGGCATGCCTGTTCTACCACCTCCAGTTTTTATTCAATGACCCTTCTCAGTAAGTCTTTCTAATCCCCCTACATAAATTGCAACCTCTACTCTCATACTCTATCTTCTTTTTCGTTTTTCATATCACATGTAACTATCAAACACATTCTTTATTCTATTTATTTATTTTGTTTATTATCTGCCATCTAAAACCCATCCCCAGAATATAAGTTCCAGAACGATAGAGATTTTTGTCTGTTTTTGTTCACTGCTGTATCCTTAGAACCTAGAATAACATTCAGAATATTATAGACATTCAACAAATATTTGTAAAATTCATGAATGAATGAGTGGGGTGAATGAGATATGAAATGATCAAAGTTGAGACTGAAGGGATACACAAGGGCCCAGCTCTTGAAGGTGCCATGGTAAGAACTTTGAAACTTGGGCACCTGGGTGGCTCAGATGGTTGAGCATCTGCCTTCGGCTCAGGTCATGATCCCAGGGTCCTGGGATCGAGTCCCGCATTGGGCTTCCTGCTCCTTAGGAGCCTGCTTCTCCCTCTGCCTCGCTCTCTCTCTCTCTCATGAATAAATAAATAAGATCTTTAAAAAAAAAAGAACTTTGAAACTCATCAAACAATAGAAAACCACAGGAACAAGAGAGGTGTGTATGTGTGTGTATGATATATAAACACATATATGGTATAAAGAATGCAATGGGTGGGGGGAAAGACAGGAAAAAATGGACAAAGGACTTGAATAGCCATTTCTCCAGAAAGATATCTAAATGGCCAACAAGCACATTAAAAGATGCTCAACATCATCAGTCACTAGGGAAATGCAAATCAAAACCACGATGAAATATCACCTCACTAGGATGACTGTAATCAAAAAGAGAGGTAATGGCAGGTATTGATGAGGCTGCGGAGAAACTGGAACTCTCATACATTTCTGCTGGGATTGTAAAATGGTGCAGCTACTGTAGAAAACAGTTCTGCATTTGTTCAAAAAGTTAAATGTATAGTTACCATATGACTCAGCAATTGTGGCTTGATAGTTCATTTCTTCTTGTCACTGAATAATATTCCACTGTATGGATGTCCCAAAATTTGCCTGTTTACCTATTGAAGAACATCTTTGTTGTTTCCAAGTTTCGGTAATTATGAATAAAGATTCTATAAACATTCATGTGCAGGTTTTTGTATGGGCATAAGTTTGCAACTCATTTGGGTAAATATCAAAGAGTATGATTGCTGGATCATAGGGTAGACTACGTTTAGCATTGTAAGAAACTGCCAAACTGTCTTCTGAAGTGATTGTACCATTTTGCCTTCTCACCAGCAATTAATGAGTGTTCCTGCTGCTCCATATCCTCATCAGCATTTGGTGTTGGCAGTGTTTTGGATTCTAACCATTCTAATGGCTGTAGAGTTTGTTTCAATTTGCAATTTCCTGGGGCACCTGGGCGACTCAGTCGGGTGGGTGTCTGCCTTTGGCTCAGGTCATAATCCCAAGGTCCTGGGATCGAGGCCGGCATTGGGTTCCCTTCTCAGTGGAGAGCCTGCTTCTCCCTTTCCCTCTCTCACTCCCCCTGCTTGTGTTCTCTCTCTCAAATATATAAATAAAATCATTAAAAAATAATTTGTAATTTCCTGTAATTTCCAATGAAAGCATTGATGAAAAATGTTGACTATTTTGGATCCTTATTTGTCATCTTTGTATTTATGTTATAGTATTATATAATAAGTTTTCCAGTGTCTCCAATCTAAGTATGAATTGCTTATTTTTAGTCTTCCCACATTTCTAGATCCCAGTTCATATTGAGGAAAGTGAATCTAAGGAATTTAAGGACAGACAATATCTAGTACGCCCATTATCTGTTATAGGAAATCACTTGTGTAATACGTAAAAATTGACTCATAGTATGAGACTGATTATAAAGCCCAGAAGTCAGTCAGTTTGCATTTCCTCCTGGAAGATACCACTATTGGTTTTTACTACCTTCCTTCCAGGTCATATATTCTAACTTAATTTAAAGGCATTTAAACATGCCCAAACACCCAGACTAGAAACTCAGAGCTACGTTTGGGTTTTCCTTCTGCTTCACCTTGCACATTAAAATAGCTACTATAGCTCATGAATTCTACTTTAAAATGTTTCTGGAATCAGTGTCATTTTTTTCATCCTGACTGACAAATATTGCAATAACTTTAAAATTTTTTTTTCCTGCTATAGAGGCCTGATGTGGCAGCAGGAGGCTTCCTATTGTGATCAGAGATCTAAGATTTCCACTTCCGCTTCACCAGAGTACCTTCACTTTTTGTCTGTTTTATATACTGGATTCCACATAGATTTAATTTTTTCGAAAAAATTTTTTTCCAAACACAAGCAACCAAAAATAATTTGATAAATTGAACCTTATCAAAATTAAAACCTTATGTGGATGAAAAGACACAACCAAGAAATGAACAGAACAGGAGAAAATACTTGCAAATTATGTATCTGTTAAGAGTCTTACAACCAGAATATATAAAGAACTCTTCAACTCAATAAAAATAAGACAAATATTCCAATTTTTAAATGAACTCAGCAATTCCACTCCCAGGTATATATTCAAGAGAATTAAAAACATATGTTCACACAAAAACTTGTACATAAATTTTCATAGCAGCAATATTTCAAAATATCCCAAAGTGGAAACAACCCACATGTCCATCGACTGATAAACAGGTAAACGGAATGTTATTCAGCTGTGTAAAGGGATGAAGTACTGATTCATGCTACAACATGGATGAACCTTGAAAACATCATACTAAGTGAAAAAGCCAGAACCAAAAGGCCACGTATTGTATGATTCCATTTATATGAAATATCCAAAGTGGACAAATACACACAGAGAGAAAGGAAGTTAGTGGTTGCTAGTAGATGGGTAGATGGGAGAATAGTGAGTGACTGCTAACAGGTATGGAGGTTCTTTTTGGAGTCATGAAAATGTTCTGGAATTATATAATGGTGACAGTTGCACAACATTGTGGATATATTGAAAACCACTGGATGTACTAAAAAACCACTTTAAAATGGTGAATTTTGTGTTATATGAATTATATCCCAAATAAACATTGCAAAAAAAAGGGTGTCTTCCAGAAATTATTATCTGGAGCTTTAGAGACAACTTTGTGATCCAGAAAATAAGCAGGTGGATCAAGGAGACTACTGTGGATTTCTGCTGAGGAGGAATTTGTGGAGAATTCTTACTGCCAGATTGAGTGATCCTGCCAGATAAGCAGAGTTGGGCTTAGTTCTCAGGTCACTGTACTCCCAGGGTAACTGCTGTCATGGGCAAAATTTGAAAATTAATTGTTCAAACTGAGTGAACACAATGCTGGTGGGGCACATGAAAGCCCACAAGAAATTATAGATAGGCTAGTTTAAGGGCTGCTGACCAATGCCCTTAGCCTGAGGTAGGGCAGAACTTTCATACGTTCTTATAAAACTCAGGTAGAAATGAAACTAACTACTAGAAATAAGGAAAAAATGACAAAACTAAACACACCACTCTAACTATAAAAGCACATGGGTTTCAGACATCATGGGAAAATAATCTATTTGTGCATTGAATGCTTTTTCTCTCGTCACCTGTGGAGGTGAGGATAGATGATCCAATCAAATCGGCACTTGTTGACTTCATTCCCAAAAGAACACAAAAGTACAAGGTTTGAGTTTAATGGCAAAAGACAAATATTTTTTTAAAATACGAACCAATTAAAAGCTCATTACCCAGAAATACATTTGATGGTGTATGTCTTGGGAGGAAATGGTCTGACGAACCTTTTCTTGAAGCCACTCCCTGATCTACAGCTGGAGTAAGAGCAATAGGAGAGAGAGAAGAAGCAGTGCAAGACTCAGGCTCCAAGTGGTTGTTGAGGCAAACCTGCAATAAGATAGAGGAACTCTGAGGAAAAGAATTCAAGGGCGGTTCTCAACATACCAAGCAATGGGATACAGCCTGCTATACCTGGAGCAGTTTCCAAGTGTCAACTTCCTTAGGAGACCTGGGATTGTTGAGGGGCCCTGATTGGTAGGTAGCGTTGTCTGGATTTTCAAGTTAAGACTAAGATGACCCAGGCAGGCAGGATGGTCCCAAATAGACTGGCATGTAGTAGTTCTGTGTAGTGCCCAAGTTTGAAAGGTACGTTATATCTTGTGCGTTATGTAGACTGACGACACTAGAGTTCTTAATTTATACTAGAGCAATAGTACTCAAAAGCAAACAAATAGTAATTTGACAGATATTTGACTATAATCACTGCCTATTGTAAGCTATATATAGAGTTACACATTTAACTCACTCCCAAAGAGAGAGAAATGGAAGGATTTTTTTTAAGACAAGAAAAAGATGCATCCTTTTGATTAGTTTTCTCATGTTCTGTCATTGTGCAAAATGAAATTCAGGTCTGAAGGGCAGTAAGCAGTCACAAATATGCAACATCCATCTGGAGTGGTACATGAGTAGTCACTAAGGAAACGATTCCAAAAAGGAAACCAGAAAGGCCTTCACCAAAGCCAGATAATTAGAAGTGCTATTAAAGAAACAGTGTAGGATTTTTCTCAACTTCCCGGTTAAGGTAAATCAGATCTAATTATATTTTAGTTGCTGATTACTACCCAAATCATTGAAATCTTTCATGAAAATAAATTAAACTGATAATTCTTAATAGGAAATTTGAGAACAATCAAGCTCTCTCAATGTTGCATAGTTTCTCAAAATAATTTATAATCTTAACAGGAGTACAACATCTTCATGCATTACTCTCTTCTCATAACTCATGGGATTCTTTTTCTCTTTGTAGTTATACTAAATAGATCCTATAGAACCTTTGTCTGTTTTAGTAAGTTTAGAGAAGGCAAATTTAATTATTTCAATTTCATATAGGCTTGGGAACACAGACTGACCCACGTCATAAAGAGACAGCATGCACGTTATCACAGCCTACCTGAAACATATCTGGCAGCCATTAAATCATTTGCTAAATTGCCTTCAAGTTTGAGCAGGAAACTGAATGAGGGAGCACAGGAGGGAGAAATAACTTTTGGGTAAGTGAGAGTCAGAAGGAAAATCAAGGAGGTGGAGAGTTCTGTTACTTGCCTTGCCTTCTGAGCCGTGGTATCCCCCGGTAGTCTCACAGCCCCTTATCTTAAATTTGTAGGGTCAGAGGTGTTTCAAAATTCCGAATGTTTTGGACTTCATGAAGGTAATCTATTTTGGATACGTTGCATATGCCATGACACCCCCAGGGTGGCCGGGGCAGCAGCTTATAACCAAACATATTGGCATGTCTGCGGTTTAATGTATGAACATCACTAAGTAGAATAAAAAAACAACTGAAAAAACCTCTTGTCAGTTCAGATCAAGGTTGACTTTCAAATTAAGTCTGAAAAGTCCTTTGGTTTTCAGAGATGATTTTGGAATTGTGGATAAAAGATCGTGAACCTGTAATGAAATTAAAGAGATTGCCCTCTTTGTCCTGGTTGTAGGTGGAAAACCCTCTCGGGTGTCTTTTTCACACCCTGTGTCCCCCTGACCCTTCATAATAGAACTTGAGCAAAAGAGCAGAACCGCAGGCCCCATTGTGATCCTCGCTTTGACAGGTCAGTGTGTCTTGGGAAAGAAATTTGACGTTCAGTCAAATAAAGAGATCCTTGTTAGTTACACCCTCAGCTGAAGAATTCTGTAATTGCTTGATTTGGTGAATCATGGTGAGTATGTGAATTTCCAAATAATTATCTTGGAAATCTCTCACTCTCTCATTCACCATTACCTAAATTTTGTGTATCATTTGTCTCAGCAGTCCAAGATTATCTGATGATGAAAAAATGTTTACCTTCCCTGCGAATTTAAATGTATGAGGTATCCCTGCCTATTCTTCTGTTTCCTCTCTCTCCCCACTGAATCCTCTGCCCCCAATCCAAGTTAAATGGGACTAAAAGTATGAGCAAATTCTGAAAAACCTTATTTTGATAACTAGCACGAGCATAACAACTATAGTCAATGTGAATCTTTTTGGCTGGCAATCAATTTTCGTGTTTGAACTGGCAGAGCTGTCAGTTTAGGAACTGAAAATGCCATTTTCTTGGTCTTCAGACCTACTCAGCGAAGGAAGGTTCTTAACTGGGAGGACTAAGGGCTGTGTCAGAAAGGATCCACTGTGGCTATGCAGACCAGTGCCATCCAAAAGAAGCATAATGTGATCCATACTTGTCATTTAAAATTTTCTAGTACCCACATTTAAAAAGAAACAAGTGAAGTTAATTTTACTAATATATTTTATGTAAGCTCATATATCTAAAACATTAACTTTCTGATATGTAATCAATAGGAAAATTAATGATAAAAAATATTTTACATTTTTCCCACCAAGTCTTTGAAATCTTGTGTATATTTTATACCTAAAGAACATCTCAATTTGCACAAGTCACATTTCAAGTGCTCAAGAGCCACATACTACTGGCCACCATTTTGGACAGTAAAAGGAATGTGAAAGTTTAGAAAGTGAAGCTGTCACCCAATCCCTCAGAAGTTTGTGATTCTTCTGGGAAAAGGATGGCTCCTACTTTGACTTTTCTTTCACATCAATTCTACTATATATTATAAACAAAAATAAAGACCATCAACTAGTGAAAATAATGTTTAGTACCTCCAGTAAACTAATGAAATACTCGGGATTCATGCTAAGAATTGGATGTCATTCCTTGGCTAAGTAGAAGTCACAGTTTGAATCCAAAATTGGAGTAACACTGCAATCAGAAAGGTGTTGCCCACTGATCTTTTTGCAAAGAAATTTACAGAACAAGTATCTCTATTGACTTTAACCCTGAACTTCTGCTGGTAGCAATTTAAACTGCCCTAAGGAAAACATGAACATGGTAAATGCTAACAAGTGAATGTTGAAATGATTTAAAAATAAAATTCAAACATGTTTAGGCAGTTAGACTTCTTCCCTTCTGGAACTAAGGAATTTAGATCTTACAATCTTATTGTGCAGTAACGAGCTGCATCTAGATTTTCACAACTATGAAATGAGAATAATGTCTAGTGTTTATTACAGGCACTGTTCTCAGTGTATTACATGTACTGATTTGCTTAATCCTCACACTAATCGTATATGGAAGACACTGTATTTTATTCCCATTTGAAGGATGAAGAAACTGAGACCAAAAAGGTAATTTATCCAAAATCACACAGCTAAGAAGAAATGAAATAGTATTCAAATTCATGTCAGTAATCATTATTCTGTAACCTATTAGATTTATAAGATGAGGTGAAAATAAAATGAAACCTGATTATCTTAGATAGAAATCACAGTATAAGCACAATATATTAATATTAAAAAATATTCTTAGTGAAAATACCTTTGTTAAAGGAAATCCTATTTGGTTTTGTTTTTAAATATGTGTATTTTTATGTCCCTCTTTTAATACAAATGGTAGCATAATATGTAGACTGCTATGAATTTCACTTTTTTTAAACTAATAACTTTTTTTTATCTTTTCACCTAAGCATTGATATAGTATTGATTAGTATTTCTTTTTTTTAACTCCCAAATTTGCTTTATTTTTTTCATCATTTTATTTTGTTTTTTTCATCATGGTAAGTGTACTCTTTAATCTCCATCCATTATTTCCTCCAGTGTCCCCACCTACCTCCCCTCTGGTAATCATGTTTGTTCTCTAGGATTAAGAGTCTGTTTCTTGGTTTATCTCTCTCTCTTTTTTTCCTTTGTTCATTTGTTTTGTTTCTTAAATTCCACATATGAGTGAGATCATATAGTATTTGCCTTTCTCTGACTGACTTATTTTGCTTAGCATTATACTCTCTAGTTCCGTCCATGTTGCTTTATGTTTAAATTATATATGCAGTTTGTCTCATGTTGTACCAAAGCAGCTAAAATTTAAACTCATTCATTCATTTATTTCATTCAAATAATCATCTATTAGTGATACTTTCCCTGATGCTTTAAAGTAAAATAGCAATAAACTTTTCTAGCCCTTGGCAATCTCAATCTTCCTTAATTATAAATTTATACATATTATTCCTTATTATAAATATATAGTTATAAATTTATGTATAAATTCATTATTCCAAATTTACTTATGTGTTTGTGTTCTCTCTGTCCTTAATAACGTAAGGTCCATACAGGCTAAATTTTTTTCTGTTTTGTTCACTCCTATATCCCCAGTACTTGACAACAATGTTGGGATCTTAGTAAATCCTCAATAAATATTTATCAATTGAACAAATGATTGACTTTTTAATATTTATTCATTTGTTGATGCTGAAACAACACATATAGCAATTATGTACATAGACTTTGGAACAAAAAAGACTTGGATTAGAATCACAGCTGCCATTTACTATTTGTAAAGTATTTATTTATAAATTTATTTATTTATTTATTATTTATTTAAGATTTTATTTATTTATTTGAGAGAGAGAGAATGAGAGAGAGCACATGAGAGGGGGGAGGGGCAGAGGGAGAAGCAGACTCCCTGCCGAGCAGGGAGCCTGATGCGGGGCTCGATCCCAGGACCTGAGATCATGACCTGAGCCGAAGGCAGACGCTTGACCCACTGAGCCACCCAGGCGTTCCCATTGTAAAATATTTAAAAAATAATAGATACATTGATCTTGTAAGATTATTGGGAAGATTAAATAGGATACTTCCTTCTAAAAGTAGCATAGGGCTGGCACAAGGCTGTGCTCCATGAATGTTGTTGTTGTTGTTGAATTTGTATTACTTATGCACACATTAAATAAACACAGTGCCAAACACTGTGCTAGGTGCCGAGGGAGTTTGAGTTAAAGAAGACATCTCTTTTGAGATAAATCATAGCTTTTAATACACTACTGGACTCATAAGAAGTAAAGGGGCTCTTTAAGGCTTCCCTACCCCACAAGCTCCAGCCCACACCCCCCACCCCCCAACCCTAAGGTGAGCTGAAAGCAGAGTCAGGCGCTGGGAGCAGCAAGCAAACAGAAGTGTATGTTTTCCTGAGGGCAAACGCTACAAGCCTAACGGCCTTCAGGCGCTCAGGCCTCAGGCCGGACCGGGCAGATAGGTAAGCCTGCCAGTCGGACAGAAGAGAGGACTAAAGTCGTACCTGTTTCAGTAGCAGCAAAAGCAGACAGAAATTCTCTCTGAAGAAATCTGCATGATTCCCATGATTTAAGATCATGCAAGTATGACTTCAAAAAGATCACCAAAAACACAAATAAATAAGCCATCATGTTGCCGAAAAAGGAAATAAACAGGTTTAGATCCCCAAGGATTTCACATTTTTAAATTATTAGATAAATAATATATAATATAGAAATAAAGGATAGGATTATAAATTTGATGAACAAAATGACAGGTAGATTTACAAAAGAATCTAATAGAACTCTTTAAATTGAAAAATATAATTGTGGAAATTAAAAACTCAATGGAGAGGCGAAACAGGATGAATAGCAGCTGCAGAGGGAATCTAAGAGGGCTTACATGGAAACTACGAGAAAGACATAGAGGCTTGTGGAGGAGGGAGTGAGAAGCCTGCCGTAGGTATAACCAGGGTCCCAGAAGTAGACAATAGAAAATATGGAGGAGAGGTGAGGATTGAAGAGAAAAATGGGTTTCTGATGAGACCAGACTCACCAAACAGGATAAATAAAAATAAAACTACACTTAGATAAATCACAGTGGAACTGCAAAATATCCAAGCAAAGAGATGTTATAAGTAGCCAAAGAGAAAATGCAAATCACCCACAAAGGTATGACAAACTTCCAGCACACTTCTGAACACACCATAAAAACAGCCAGAAACTGTGGAATAATGTCACGAATAGTTGAATGAAAACTTAGAAAAGCTGTTTACAGAATAAGTCTGAAATAACAACCATTTTAGACCATCAAGCCTGGGAGAGTTGCCCCCAGCAGATCTTTACTAAAGAAACTTCTACAGAGGGGCGCCTGGGTGGCTCAGTCGTTAAGCATCTGCCTTCGGCTCAGGTCATGATCCCAGGGTCCTGGGATCGAGCCCTGCATAGGGCTCCCTGCGCGGCGGGAAGCCTGCTTCTCCCTCTTTCACTCCCCCTGCCTGTGTTCCCTCTCTGGCTGTGTCTCTCCCTGTCAAATAAATAAATAAAATCTTTAAAAAAAAGAAAAGAAAAGAAATTCCTACAGAAACCACTTCAAAATAGAGAAAAGTGATTCCAGAAGGAAGGTCTGAGATGCAGGAAGGAATGGTAAGCAGATCGATTAGAAAACATGTGCTTTATGACAAAAACGATGTCTAATTGTGAAATAAAGCATTCCAAAGTCCTTGCATTTTGGGGAGAAGATGAAGATAATGGATTACAATTTGACTTTGTTTACTCAAGAAAGATCACTGAAAAAAATAGTAATAGAAAATTTTAGTTTCAAAAACCAGAAGCAAAAAGAAGGTGAGAAAAACAAGTGAATAGAAGTCATGTTAAACTTTTTTAAAGGCAAAGAAGAGGTGTAGAAAACATAAAACAAACAAAAATAATAAAATAAAGTGGAGTAAACAAGTCTAAATGTATCAATAATCACAATGAATATAAATGTTACCATCTTACGAGTTAAAAACAAAGTAAATCAAAGAGAGAAAAAATTCCAGCTATATACTATTTATGAGATATGCCTAAAACACAAAAACACCAAAATGTTGAAGTAAAAGAACAGATAAATATTAAAGTATTAAATAACTTTTTTAATAAAAAAACCAAAAACCACCCAAAATCTTAACCATAATTATTTTTCATTTGTGTAAATTCCTCCTTTTGTCCCAAACTTCCATATTTGGATATTACTATATTTATGATACACATTTAACTTCAATTCAGCTTTTTTCTTTTTAAAATTATAGTATAATATAATATCCCGAGTTTTTAGGTGGTCTGTATCAAACATATTTGATCTTTTTATAATTCAATTCTATTTCCTGCACGACCTTTCCAGTAGTGAATTTTATAAGCTTATTACCAACTGTGTGAGGTAAAAACATTTTATTTGTCCTAAATGCTTAGAAATTCAGAATCTGTTTATCGTCTGAATACTTCTCGATTTAGGGTCCGCCTGTCTTCATTTTACGCATGCCACTCAGATTTTATAGATTGGGAACATAAGCCTACTTGGTCTTTGCGAGCTGAAGCGTTGCCCTCTTTTGCACATCCTCACATAGCACCGCCCATCTTGCGGATCATTTTATCTGACTCTTCGGTCTTTCTGAAGAGTTGGTTGGGAGTTGGAGTTGAGGATACAGCACCTTTGTACGAAGTCTCAGGATGGAGTACAAGACTGAAATAGAGGTGCTCAGAAACACCAACAAGCAACGACAACAGTAACAAACTTCCTACGTGCCACGTACTGTTTAATCATATTCCATGCGGTAGGGTTTACTGATGAGTCCAGGAAGGCCTCAAATACCTGTCTGATTCTCCTCTTTCTCCTCCTCCCTTCTTTGTTTCCAAACAAATTAGAGGCAAGTGAGTAGGCATTCAGGCCTCTTGCCTGTTTACAGAAGCTGTAGATAGGCGTCAATGCTTCCATTCATCTGCCTCTCTTCTGGGTCAAGAGGGCACAATGACAGTATGGATTCTGAAACAAAGGGGTGTGAACTTGGGGGCAGGAGGCCAAAAAAAAAAAAATCCAAATAAACAAACCGTAGAGGTCAATGCTAATGAGCAGGCAACCAGCTTACAACTAAGACTTTCCAAGCCTTTAAGGAACTAAATAAAATTAGATTATGTTTCAGTGACTGACATCACAGCATAGCTGAATAGTAATAATACAGTAGTGCAGGACATAGAAATTACGTACGTACATAATTATGGCTTTACGCAAACTAATGAACCAGATGAACTTCTCTGTTGCCTCTGACACAAACCTTGGTTTTTCTCCTAGGAGTTGGAAAAAAGTCAACGTGTCAGCAATTCATCTATTTCTGCCTGTTGGTACATCATGCAGAAATTAAATGAGGTGCATAATATGAATTTAGATGTCAACATTCTGTTGAATTCTAGAAAGATGTACTACAATGTTTAGTTCGCATTATAACAAATTTGTGTCATTCTGAGTTTGTTAAATTTGGATTATGGAAAATTGAAGATTTGCATAAATCTAAATTCTGCTAAGGACCCTGTGTTAATACATTCTTCACATTATTTTTCCAAAAGATAACTTTGATCTGTTCAATCCAATCTTTAAAGTCTTCATTGTATACTTTGGAAAGCAATATTTCCTTCAACCTCAAGTATTCAGCCATTAAATTAATCTTTTGAGCAGGTCCTAAAATATTTAGTAGTTTTATCTGACAGGGTAATCATCTGACATAAACATCATCGTGATGTATTAAAAACCAAAACAAACCAAAATAAAACAACAAGAAAAGGTTCATGTTGCCAATCGTTCGGTTGGTCTGTGCCAGAGTCACCTGTAGGCCCTCACTGGGTCCCCCTGACAAATGGCACCTATCTGGGAATAGAGGCTGGTCGGGCCCAGAGCTCTGAGCTCAACCACGGAGCTGAGCACGTCTAAGTGGGCTCTCCTGGGCCTGCCCACGGATAACGACAAGAATTATAATTACTACTTAAGTGAAGCGAGTTTTAATATTGTGTGACCCAACATTAAATATCAGCTTATGTAAAACAGCCTGTAGCATATGCTACATATCGGTTCATTTATGTGATAGCTTATCTCGAAACTGGCTCCTTTTAGAGCTAATGGCCCCGCAACCCTCTTACATATCATCACTGTGGATACCGATCTAACCCAAGCCCTCATCACCCAGGCTGAGGCCACTGTCACTCTTTCCCCGTTTTCTTGCCTCAGCCTCATTCCACTTAGACTGCTCTCCACGGTCGAGCTAATCGTCCTGTAACAAAGCTAGTGTCGTGTCTTACCACGACTGGACAAGCTAGAGCGGTGCCCAACTGCTCCTCTCTCTGGCTTTACCATCAGTCTCCCCTGGCTGCCTTCCTTCCTTCCTCCCTTCTTTGTTTCCTCCCTCCTTCTTCCTTCTTTCCTTTTGACTTTTGACTGAATTATAATATCCATCTAGAAGAGTGCATGTATCAGTGGAGTTTCACACAACTGACTAGCAACTCAGAAATTCCTTCTTGCTCCTTCCCAGGCTCCACCCACACACCCTAAAGGTAACCAGTATCCCACGGTCTAAGAGCAGGAGTTAATTTAGTCGGCCTTTACTTTTATTAACCTCCTACATGCAGGGCTCCAGGTAAGGCTCTAACTCGGGGTGCAAGAGGATGCCTTGGGCCCCCCAGACCTTGAACCTATGGCAGCAAGTCTAATTTGAGTCCCTACACTGATGGATATGAATGTCCTGAGATGTCATCTGCCTTCATCAGGATTTGCTCAGGAGCTGCCAGCTGGAGGTGTCCAGGTGACAGCTGAGAGTTCGGTAGGGAGAGGGAGAGATGGGCGATGGGTAGCGTTTGCTGACGATGTTCTAAAGCTAACATTTGCATTTCGCTTCCCTCCCATTTTCTCCATTTTCTTGCTCCTTAACCATCTCCTCTGCTTCCTACTCAATTGCTTTTCTTTTCTTTTTTTTTTTTTTTTTAAGATTTTATTTATTTGACAGAGAGAGAGAGCGAGAGCAGGAACACAAGCAGGGGGAGTGGGAGAGGGAGAAGCAGGCTTCCCGCCGAGCAGGGAGCCAGATGTGGGACTCGATCCCGGGACCCCGGGATCATGACCTGAGCCGAAGGCAGACGCTCAACGACTGAGCCACCCAGGCGCTCTCAATTGCTTTTCAATTAACAAAGCCACAAAAGGCACCTGCGACCTGTGGCGTTCAATCATAGAGTCCCCAACTAATACCCAGGGCCTCTTGCATCTCAAGTGGAATGCTTCCAGGGTGCGAGAGCCTTTGATGCTGCTCTGACCGACAGAACATTCTCCTTGTCTTCCAGGAGCAAAGACATGGAAATAATTTTTATCTGTGATTCTTTTTAACAGCAATTCAACAAATACTATTTGTTGTTGCCTTATTGTGAAGTTGAGATTTTCTTAAGCATACCTCTTGAAAACATAACATAAAAACAGTATATTCAATATTGAAGAAAAGTCAGTGGGTATTAGTCATCATCCCAACCTAACTCTACAACTAGTTTAATTTTGCATATCGTCTCTTTTGCATATTGTCTCTCAGATCCTGTCCACACTCAGAATTTGTACACTTGCTATTGTAGTGCTCATGTCAGGAGACTACCTTTAAGTAGCCTCTTGTTTATGCAAACAAAAGGAGTAAGTTTCACGGAGTCCCCCTATAAAATAATTTGAATACAGAATCACAAAGTTCTGCCTTTCTTTTCTGATGTATCCTAGTTCTTTTCATTCAGGGGAGCTATGTAGCTCAGCTACAACAGATGGCAGCCATGCCAGGACGTGAGGAGCCTGGTTCTTGCTCCCGCTCTGTCAGTCTCACTGTTTAAGTAAACATATGGGTGTCATTGTAACTTTGGTATGCCTCAGAATCTTCAGGAGTAAAGTGCAGAGACTAAGACCTATCCCACCTACCTCACAGGATGTCTTATTATCTCAATAAACCGAGCACCTACTACGCATGCACGGGGTCCCTGCTGGGGGCTGTGGACAGTAGAAGAGCCGGCAACTGAGCCTACCTGGGTGGCTACCTGGGCAGTGGACAGGTGAAGGTTCTGGTATAGGAGAGGCGATGGCCCCACTCAGGAGGGTACGTGAGTCAGGCCTCGGTCTAGGCTCCGGTTCTTGCAGTGCCGCTCTCTTCCCCTCATCCTCGTACTCTCTGAGAGCAGGTTCCCAAGGTTCCCAGGATGGTCACAGGGTTTTGACCTCTCTGCATCCCCCCCTTGTCCCTCTCTCCCAGCTCCTCACCTCCCTCCCCAGCTTCCACCACATCTTCCTTAGCCCTCCTTCACCAAAGCCTCATTCTCTGCTTTTTCCTAGGCAGGGGCTCGGTGGTCCCCCAAACTGGGACCTGACCCTGTGCAACACAAAACTTATTTCCCTTCCTGGAAGGGAAGTGTGGAGGCCTCAGAAACCCAGGGGCCTTTCTTTAAGATATATCACCCTCCCTCAAGAATGCACAGAAAAAAGTTTTCTGCTGAGGAGGGGAAAAAATAGTTTTAAAACATTCCCTTTCCAATTCCATATCTCATTCCGCTTACATGAATCCAGAAGCAGGAGCAGTTGTTTCTGATTGGAAATGTCTTGCAGGATTTTGCAGAGTGTGGCATTTGTGTCAAGCAGTAAAGACAGTTGGGGCTTAAATAGGGCACCTCACATGAGGGAGCACAGGGGGCAGAGTTCAGAGGTGGGAGAATCCAGAGTGTGTCTGGAGAGCTGCAAGGATCCAGAGGCAAACGGAGGCCTTAGAACTTCAGAGCTGCTACGCACATGTCCTGAATAAGAGCGCTTGTTCTCCAAGTTTAAAGCAATCTGATTTGGAAGGAGTGAGAGGTTCCTTGTGTGGGGTATCCAGAGAAGAGCTGCCTGTGTTGACAAGGGTGGGACTACGGCACCAGCCCGCCAGAGCCAAATCCACTTCCTTTAAGAGGCCGGTCGGCCCATTGCCTGGTGCACATCTCCCCATGCCTCATGGCTCCAGAGGTCCCAGCATCCCCAACATCCATCACCACACTCTCATCGCACATTCTCCATATGTGCCCTGACCTGATCAGTCCACCTTCAGTTCCCTTCTGAAATTTCTCCATATCACAGCCTCTCCTCTGAAATATGGAGGTTCTCTGAAGACACCTTTCTCAAAGGCTGTCTTTTCTTCCACATTCCATGCAACCAGGACCCCAGAGGTAAGGTAGATATCTTCCTTGCTTCCCTGTGCCTCCTCCAGACCATTTTTTTCCTGTGAAACCCTGCCCTTTGACATTCATGTGATTGGGACACAGTACCTCCCTCATCTCTGTCACCTCCCGGTCACACTTCTTCATTCGCTTGTTCCCAGGCTTCCTCTCCACTCCAAATTCTGTCACTCTTGTAATTGCAGCATTCCCAGGGAAGGCCATTTTAATTCTCTGGCATCTCAGTTTCTTCATCTCTTTGCCTCATATGATCTTTCCTTCCCTCTGCTTCGGTTACCTCCTCTTACCGTTGCACCCTGGACAATTTGCACCACCTCTGAAATCTTGAATGCCAACATCACGCTCCCAGACTCTCCATATCCTTCTAGTTTAATTATTCATGTAACCTACTAGAAAAGTCCTTTAACCTCATCATGGCTTCCACTTCATTGATCCTCCCACTTTCTCACTATCCAACAACATCCTCCTCATAAATGCCTCCCTTCCTGCCTAGGTTCAATTCCATACTCCACCATTCTAATCATTTTTTACAAATGCCATAAATTCACTTACCTGCCATTGCTTCATGGATGTGTTATGGACAAGGTTCCCCGGTAGCAGCAGAAGGAATGAATTAAATTAGAAGGAAATTGAAGGCAAAACTGTTGGGAAGATAAAGTGATCCCACAGATATATATCTATTCTTTGAAAAGGTAAATGGACTGTATGAACATATGGTTGTACTAAGTTACATTTAGTAATTTTATTCTTCATTAAGAATTAATAATATTTGACTTGATCAAATAGTTTAACCTTGGGTTTGTCATGTTCAAATTATCATGGTTTCTGAGTAAATGTCCCAGATTATCTCAATATATTTAAGCCCACAAGCTGTAAAACATTTATAATTTGTGGTTTGGGGGCTAATCAGGCCTAAAAGTATCTTTCCACAGTAATTGGAAAAAGCCTCCCAGACTCAGCTGGCTATTTTTAAACACAAGGAACCTCTCACTCCTTCCAAATCAGATTGCTTTAAACTTGGAGAACAAGTACTCTTATTCAGGACATGTGAGTAGCAGCTCTGAAGTTCTAAGGCCCTTTTCCTTCAAGTATCTGGATTGAAATGGTGCCTAGAAAAAGTGATTACAGTGGCAATGAGTTTGAAAACTTCAAAAATAGTCATACAGATTTTAAAGATGTATTTAAAAGCAAATAAACAAAAACTAATTCTACCCACAGTACCTGTGAAATGAAGGAGGTCAAGCTCTACTCTCAACACCAAAAGAAATGAACAATGGAGGAAGAAAGGTGTTGAACTGAATGGATGCCAAGAGACCTCTAGCAAAGGGCTATAAAAGGCTATTTTATTCATTGTTGTTTCAAAACCCAAAAATTCTAAGTGAAGCCTGCACGCTGATGTGTTTGGTTCTATGGTGGTAATGTGTGAGCAGATCTGGTGATGAAAGCAATTTGCTGCCTACTGAAAAGGAGGTACATCTCAAGCACCCTGCTTCCTGGGCTGGGGCATCCTCAACATAGTGGTGACACAGAGAACATGATGGAAAAAAGAAAAAAAAAAAAGATGGAGTTCCTATGAAAGGCATCTGAAAAAAATTAGTTTTAATTGTTAGGACAGAAAACATTATATTGATCCCTGGGTTGTCCTGAAGAAAGTGCAGTGAAAAAAAGGGGAACCTTAAAATAGTTCTAGTAAAAAAACTTGACAGATTACTACCAACAGATATTCACAATGTGACTAGGTAATTTTATGCCAGTATAAAGAATGTATTAATGACGTGTCATATACTTGGGCCTCTGGGGAGGCATTAGAAAGGCAGCATGGCGGATGGAAAGGGCCCTCACCTGGGCATCAGGAGATGCGTTGGTTCCAGTCAGATCTCTGACTCTCACCACCACTGACTTCAGATAGTTAGCTTCCCTTTTCTGACAATTCTTTCCTTTTCTTAGACTAAAATGTTGGCATCCACCTTAGGCAGGAGGAACGACATCTCAGAGACTAACCAGGACAGAGTCTATGGGTGTAGATGTGTTAAAGAGTGGAGTAGAAAGCCAGCCTCCAGCTTGGACCTCATCCTTTTTGTAGAGCAGGAAGTGATCTACCCACTGGGGGAAGAGGCAGGGAGGGGCCCAGGGGAAGAGAGAGTTTGGAGGAGTGAGCAGAAGGGGATCAGAAAAAGCCGGCAAAGCCACAGGAACATTTACAAGCACAGATACGTAGTGACCCTGACAGGTGGCTCCTTGCAGCGGCAGCATTTCCCAGTGTGTGAAGCCGGAAGATGGAAATCCTTGAGCAGTGGGAGTTGGAGAGAGTAGGGGTCAGGAAAAGGTCCTACAGTCAAATCTGAAGAAATATTGCAGAGTGCATTCCCTTATTGAAGATTCATGGTGCTTATTACCATATTGAAGGCTCTGGGGAGACCTACGGTAAGGAAACAGGATTAACTATTTAATCCTGAACTCACTTCAGTATAGAAACTTTTAAAAATAGATGTTTGCGATGGTTACCAGAGGAGAGGTGGGTGGGGGGGCGGGGGAAATAGGGGATGGGGATTAAAGAGTACATTTATCATGATGAAAAAATAAAATAAAATGAAAAAATAATGCTGGAAAAACTATGTTAAAATTTCACCGAACACAATAGATAAAACCACTGTTCTAGGGTATAAAAGTCCAAGCTCGCTAACAAGGTATGTAAGACCCTGAAGGACTGAGCCCCTGCCCTGGCTGGCCTCAAGCCCAGTGTTTAGTGCTACTAGGGCCAAACCACGTGGGGCTCACCTCTGCCCACCCCACCCCCAAGGCTGCACACCCCAGACTGCCCTGTCAACTGCATGCCTCGTGGTTTCGTTATGTGTGTTTTGTTCAGTGAAAACACAAATGCTCTCCCACCTTTCAGACTGGCTAGTCCCTACTCATGTTTTAAGATTTGTGTAAGAATTATCCAGGAGGGGGATGCCTGGGTGGCTTAGTCGCATGAAGGGTCTGCCTTGGGCTCAGGTCATGATTGGAATGAGCCCCCCATCCCTTCTACCCCAGCCCCCCCCACCGCTTCCTGCTCAGCAGGGAGTCTGCTTTTCTCTCTCTCTCTCTCTCTCCCTCTGCCCCTCGCCACCACTCGTTGTCTCTCTCTCTCAAATAAATAAATACAATCTTAAAAAAATAAAAAGAATTATCCAGGAGGCCATGCTTGTCAGGGATATTTTGTAACTTTAAGTGGAGTCATATTCAGAAACACAACCCCCCTCTGACCTTATTATTATCATCATTTTATAAGTGAGAAAATGAGGTTCAGCCAGCCCCAAGTCCCCAGTGACTTGCCCAAGATCACCCCGTCAGGAAATGGCAGAAGCAGGGCATTCTCACTTCAAAGCCGAGGCCTGCCCATACAGTGGCTATGTGAGCTATTAGAAATAGACTCAAAGCATTTAAAGAGCTTCTTGTAAAAAAAATCCTCGGCTTTTCCCTCCGGACTCTTTCTCTGTGTTGTCTCTTTAACATCGTTACTGCCAGCATCATAGCGTCTGCCTCTTGGAAGGGCCACTAGTGACTGAGAAGGACGGAGAGTCTAGGGTGGACTAAAACTCATTTGTACCCTGTGCACACGTCTCTTCTCACAGCTGCTGCTGTTCCCAGTTTTCTGCTTGGCTGGATTTTTTAAAGAGTGTTAACTGTGTTTTTCCTGTTGCTAAATGCAAAACAAACAAAAAGCACAGTCACGTGTGCGTACACATGCTAGTGTATTTCTTTCCGAAGCAAATATTTGTAATAACAAGGAGCTGGAAAGGATGAAACTTGCCTTTAAAAAAATTTTTTTACATCGTTGTCCATATTTTAAAAGTAGACAGGGACTAAAGGAAAATTCTCCAACTACAGCTGTAAACACTGAGCCCAGCACTGAGCCCAACAAAACCTGGGCTGTTGTTGGACTTGTGTGAGTTCACTGGGCATAGTGAGTGCACGTGAGACTCTTGCTGGCCTGCTTATGGCCCATTCTCTCCTCCTGCTGCTGAACCAGAACAGTGTATGAGGAAGCAGCCTCAGAAAACCACTTGCACCAAGATATTAGTGGTATGGTGGATTTGCTCCTCCCAGAGTAATTAGAATTTTAAAAGAGAATCTACCCCCAGGTGATGACTGACCCAGAGAAATTAATCAGTAAGGGTAGAACTTTTGGATATGTCACTCTGATGAACATCTCTTTTGGGCCAAGTAGGCCTTCCTGGCATCCTTCAAGTTGCATCCTATGGAAGGACGTTTTCCCACTTATAAGGCCATCCTAACTACCAGGGCGAAAGAAGTAATGCTAAGTTGAAAAAGAGGCCCTAACACATATGTGTGTGAAATGGAATAAACAACCATTTTCCATTGTTGAAACAGCTGCACAGACCTAATGAAAAGCAGTCTATTTCAAACAGTTATACTTTTAAGTATTGCTTTCTGCCCTTTACTCTTCACTCTTCTTTTACTCCTTTCAAGATAAATAGGCCTTTTTTTTTTTTTCCTGCTATTAGAAGATTTCCTTCTGAAAGGCACAGACTGTGTGTGAGAAGCACATCCATTCATATCCAGCCGAGGTAGTCAATGCTGCCTGGTCTGCCAGGCAAAGGGGAACCGGATCCGTGTGCCCCGCATCTCCCCACTGGGCATGGCCACGTGCCCACCACCCTCAGTGCTCCATACTGGCCCTGTTCTTCTCCCAGCAGAAAGGACACGCTGTGTCTTCCAGGCAGCATTTCTGTTTGCTTCCTGACAGGAACCCAGCTTGAGGGCTGCAGAGAATGACTCGGACGTTGGGCAGCCCACACTAATCACTAAGGCTGCTGCTTGGTCGGGTTACCTCAGAGCCTCTGTTTACTTCTCAAAGCCTGGAGGTGCCAGGGTGTGCTGTGGGAAGTCATGAAATGTGGTCTATGAAGTGCCTGGCACACTCATGCCCAGCACAGTATGGAGAAGTCGCTCTTGCCAGATCCCCAAGGAAGGTTTGTTGGGCTGAAGCACTGAACAAACTGTCTTTCACAGACTCAAATTCACTTCCTCCTCAAAAGCCTCAAAAGACCCCCTTAACTTTATTTTCAAGGTCCTCCGTGACGTAGAGCAACCCCCCCCCCCCAATTTCCCATTGTAAACCGTGCTTTGCATGCACTCCATCATTTTGAGCCACATATCATATGCTCTAAACTTGCCACATCATGTCCCATTTCTGTGTTTTTCCTCTGGTTTCCTCCAGCTTTGAATGTATGACTCCCTAATCTTTCCTTATTGTAATGCTGACCAACAAGGCCACCTCAGGTGGTGCTTCTTCCATGAGACCTCCCCAACAGCTCTGTCAGAATAATCTCTCTTGGGGCACCTGGGTGGCTCAGTCGTCAAGCATCTGCCTTCGGCTCAGGTCGTGATCCCGGGGTCCTGGGATCAAGCCCCGCATCGGGCTCCTTGCTCCACAGGAAGGCTCTTCTCCCTCTCCCACTCCCCCTGTTTGTGTTCCCTCTCTCGCTGTGTATCTCTCTGCAAATAAATAAATAAAATCTTTGAAAAAAAAAAAGAATACTCTCTTTCTACTTGTACCTCTATTCAATATTTATCACATTCTGTCTTGTATTACAGCTGTGTTTTTCTGTCTTCCCCATTAGATTACAAGCTTACTAAAGGCAAGAACTTGTCCATATACACATCATTTCTTCATTTAACAAGTATTTATTATGCTAGGCTCTGTTCTGGGGACTAGGTAGGGGGTGAAGAACAAGATCATGTGGTGCCTGCCCTGGTCCTGAGGGAAACAGACTTCAAATAATTAAGCAAATAAATAACTCTGTGATGACACACTGTGATATGTGCTATGAAACCTATTGCAGAGACACATCCATAAGTAAGTAGATATTTTCTGAACTGCCCTCTCTTCCCTACTCTCATCTCACCTTGATCTTCAAAAGTCAAATGTTGATAATGCTCCTTACATGGCAGTTCATGCCTATTCTAATCTCCTTATCAAATGGGTGCTGGGCCACACCCTAAGTTCTCTTCCAAACACATTCTCTTTTTATTCCATATGGGAATTTTTCAAATCTTCAAGTTCTGGTTCCTTTTGGCTTAATAATTCCATCTTTAAATCATTTCTATCCTCTCATATTTTACCGTAAGAAGTCAGGAGAAACCAAGTCACTTCTTCAACACTTTGCTTAGAAATCTCAGCAAAGCATCCAATTTCATGGGGCGCCTGGGTGGCTCAGTCAGTTAAGCGTCTGCCTTCCGTCAGGTCATGATCCCGAGGTCTTGGAATGGGGCCCCACATCAGGCTCCCTACTCAGCGAGGAGCTTGCTTCTCCGTCTCCTCCCCACTCGTGCCCTCTCTCACGATCTCTGTCTCTCTCTCTCTCTCAAATAAATAAATAAATAAATAAATAATAAATAAATAAATAAATAAATCCAGTTGCATCACTGGCAAGTTCTACCTTCCACAAAATACTAGAACACAAACACAGTTCAGCGGCATTCTTCACCATGGCCTCTTCTCCGTTGTCCAATAACATGTTCCCTACTTCTATCCCAGACCTCACCGGAACAGCCTGTATTGTCTGCATTTCTATCAATATTCTGTACATGGTTATTTATGTATTTTCTAAGATGGAAACCTTTACAGTTCTCCTTTCCTTCCTGAGCTCCCACCACAGTCCTTTATAAACATTCCTGTATGTTAATTTCAGCTTTGTCTAACATGCGACTAAAACTCTTCCTGCCTCTACCTTGTAACCTAGCTTCAGAGCTGCTTCCCCCTTTCTAGATACCTGTTGTAGCAGCATCCCATTTCTTGGTTTGAATTTCTGTCTTAGTCAATTCAGGCTGCTTTCACAAAATACCATAAACTGGGTGGCTTATCAACAATAGAAACTTATTTCTCACTGTTCTGGAGTCTGGGAAATCCAAGCTCAAGGCGCCGGCCAATTCAGTGTCTGACGAGAGCTTCCGTGCAGTTGCACACTGCTGACTTCTTGGAGAAGGAACAGTCCCCTGGCCTCTTCTTTTAAGGACACTAACCTCACCAAAAGGGCTCCACCCTCATTACCTGATTACCTCCTAAAGGTATAATCCCATCATATCGGGATTAGGTTTAAACCTATAAATCCTGGGGGGGACACTAACATTCAGTCCATAATAGCATTCATCTATTGACTCTCCCCAGTGTCCCCTCTTCTGAGCCCTGTAGCACTTTAGCCTCATTGCCTCTAAGGACGTTTACTTACTTGTGTCTGGATTCAGAGTTTTCCATGTAGGCAGCACCCCTACTGGATCTAAGCTGCTTCTGGGCACTGACTAGTGCATACTTAACCTCTGCAGTCCTTGCCACACAGGAGATGCTCAACAATATTTGTTGAAATGGTGAATTTGTGTCCCTTCATGGCAATGATATATATGCCACTGATGTTAGAAACCACAACTGACACAAAAGAGAGGAACATAGAAGAAAGGAGGGAAAAATAAAACAAGACAAAATCAGAGAGGGAGACAGACCTCTTAAAAGAGACTCTTAACCATAGTAAACAAACTGAAGGTTTCTGGAGGGGTGGGGGGTGGGGGATGGGGTCACTGGGTGATGGGCATTAAGGAGGGCACATGGCTGTAATGAGCACTAGGTGTTATCTGCAACACATGAATCACTGAACTCTACCATACTAACTATATGTTAATTAATTGAATTTAAATAGAATTAAATTAAAATAAAACCTCAATTGTTCAATCAATTTGTCTTATCTTAAAAGAAAGCATCAGAATTCGAATTCTCCTCCATAGTCCTAACATGGTAATTATTCAGTAACACTGAGTTAGGGCAGATATTTTTATATTTCACAAATAGAGGATGGGACGCCTGGGTGGCTCAGTCGGTTACGCGTCTGCCTTCGCTCAGGTCATGATCCCGGGGTCCTGGGATCGAGCCCCACATCGGGCTCCTTGCTCAGCAGGGAGCCTGCTTCTCCCTCTCCCTCTGCTTGTGCTCTCTCTGTCAAATAAATAAAATCTTTAAAAAAAAAAAACAAAAAACAAATAGAGGTTGAATCTGTGCTCCTGGTGAGGTATAGGGCTTGACCTGCAATCTGGTCAGGGCTCTGTTCTTTTTATCACTCTTCTCCAAAACAAAGCGTAGGCCTGCCTCCAGTGAACATCATTCCTTTGACCTGAAGCCCCTGTCGAGAATGAAAGCAGAAGCCCAGAAATCCTAAAAACAAAGCAGGGAATCCGTTTTGGATAAGTATCCCCAAATATTATCTAGCCTTATTACATTCTAGACTTCTCCCTTCCTGTTACTTAAGGGATTACATCATGCCTTTCTTGGGAGAGAAATTGTGTTTAACACTGACCCAGGGGACTGGTTTGATTCTGGATCATTTTGCCATTGCAGGAGTTACAGAATTGAGCAAAAGATCAAACTCCCAAGGACTGAAGATCACTGTGTTTTCCCTTCAGAGTCTTCATGCAAGGACATTACTGGAGTAATGCAGTAGCATTATTACTGCAGGGTAGAGAGTGGATGCTCAATCAATATGGGTTTAGTAATTGTTTTTATTATTAAGACCTGATAAAACCTCCTTCGCTTCTATTTAAACAGTGCCTCATGGTGCAAGTTGGTATGCCACACACACAGCTTTCCAAATTCACTGCTGAATTAGTCATAATTTGATAGCGTTTCAATTGAATTTATTGTCTGATATATCTAAAAAATTACCAATATGTGGTTCTGATCTGAGTATACAACTAAGCCAAATGTTTTACTTAGGGCAGAATTGTTGCAATACTAAAATATTTTGGATTTTTGAGACTGAGTCAGGAGTTAGCAAAAAGAAAATTTCTAAAGCTTATTGAAAACTTCTTTCTTTCCTTTCTTTTCTCTTTCTTTCACCACAGGGAAGAATATGTGACTGGCATTAGAATAAATGTTGTTGGCAGAAAGTGCTAGAAAGGGAAAGATTACTGATGGCTGGAGTGTCTGGCAAAGGTGTCAGAAAGCTGGTAGAATCTGTACAGGATCCCAGAAGGCAGTAGCGTTTTCACAGATGGGGAAGACAGAGAAGGGAAGGGGCTCAAGCAAGGGTCTAAGTGAAAACTTTGCATGGGGAGCAAACCTGCATGAGGGGGATCACATGGAAGAGCAGTGCGAGAAAAGTTGAGGAAAAGAGGGAAGGCACAGGCAAACCAGTGAGATTATCTTTATGTTGGAGACTGGTGACCACAGGTCATGGGCGTGACAGACTAGGGGTCTTAGAAGACCAATGTAGCAGCAGCTAGTAAAATCCGTTGAATGGGGATGGAGGGAGCACTGAAGGAACTGGGTTCCTTCAGTGGGTTGGAATGAGGACAGGGATGCACTGAGAGGCACTTGGCCCCTGTTTGGAGTAAGGGCCCAAGTGCTGGCTTTACCTCTTGTTAATGACCTTGGGCAAGGTGCTTCATCTCTCTGGGTCTCAGTTTCTTCATCCTGTGGCCTCTTGAGGACTAAACTGGGTAGCAAATGGGAAGTCTTTGGCACGTGGTGGCACTAGATAAAATTACAGCTATTATGGAGTTCAATAGAAATGAGTCATTTCCTCTAATTAGTTATAAAAAGTGCACTTAGACGTAATCCCTATTCATCTAATCAAGCTTTTGTGAAGGCTGCTTCTGGCAAACTCACAACACTGTGAGGATGGCTTCACTGAGGAACAATCTGGAACAATTAGAGATTAAGTGAGGGAGGTGTAGCCTTTGGCTCTGACCTGGGTCTCAGAACACCAACACCTCAAACTTCACTCCTCACACCACAAACTGTCCCTATCCCATCCCACCCCACCCCCTCTGTAAGGTAGAGCCTGCTCCCTACCTGGCTGCAAAGACCCCCACCTTTGACTGTCTAGCGCTTCCATGTGGAAAAAGCTTCAGAAACCATGAACTAAAAGACAGTCATCTGGGCAGGACACAGAGCAGAGCATTTAAATTCCTTATGGCCATCGCTCTGGTCTGTTCAAGAACTTTTTCCATTTACTTCAAAAACAGTCAGCCTGTGTGATCAGATGCCAGGGTAGGCACATATCAACCTAAAATACAACGAGTCACTCAAATCACACCCACGTGTGTGGGGGGTCAAGGTGGCAGGCAGTAAAAGAAATAGAAACAGGATGGAAATGGGAAAACTCCATCTGGTTCTTCCAAAAATAATCATCACAAGGGGGAATATCTGACATGGTGTCAACTCCTGAAGAAATGAACTGAGCTTGCTTTTTGGGGAGAGGCAATAAACAGTCACAGGGGAGTGAGTTTGAAGAAAGTAAGAGGAGGAGGAGTTGAGGGGACCATGTGCCCCTGATACTTGAAGAGGATGTGAGAAAAGTTTTTTTTTTCTTTTTTTTCACCTCTCCAAATCTCAAGTGTTTGTCTGTAAAATAGAAAATAAAGTTGGTCCCTAAATAGATGCATTTGGAAGCAATGTGGCATCATGGAAAGATCATAGACTTTGGAGCCTGAAAGACCAGAGTCTGCATCCACTTCGTTGCTATGTCACTTTGGGAAAATAGTTGAACTTCTGCAGACTTCAGTGTCTGCTTTGAGACAGAGACTCTAACATTTACCTTGTTGTGAGGATAAGGATGGCTGTGTCAGGCGTATAGTAGACATTCAGTAAATGGTAACTATCGACGTTGGCATTAACACGTTCACTATTATGCAAATCTCCTTATATAAGCCACAACTGTGAGGTGAGGTGTATTTCTAACCAGTAGATAGAACATCCTGAAGAATCTTGAAGGCTTATTTGAAATGGCATGAATAGGAATGCTCAGTGCTTATTATTGGCATTGCTCAGACTCTCCTAGGTCATATCTTTCAGTTCAGTCCGTGTCCCTGCCCTAGACATACTCTCTCTGGCTGCTTCATGCCTCCTTAGCCATTCAGGTTTCATTTCTGCCCAACTCTTCCTCAGTCCCATGCCCCACCCTTACCTCTGCCCTGTTTCTCATTCTTTCTTGACTCAAGAATGCATTATTCAAACACATATAGTAGGAGAGGCTATAGTTACTACCTCCTTTCCTTCCTATTAGGCTGTTGATGACCAACAGGTCACAAACAAATTGGACACAGTGACTCCAGAAGTCTCCCAGTTTAATTGCCAAGGGCGGACCAGTGTTGATGCCACCTTCTGTGAGAATGAATGACTGTGGAGAGGTAGGTTGTGACTCCTTTGACTTAAACTCTGAATACAATATTTCCAGGAATCCTTGGGATTCCCTGGAACGTGAACCTCTAACACTCGTTCTCTGGAATCACCACTCCTGGGAGAATTACTTATCTTCAACTCAGATGACAGATCTTGATTGTACCATTTTTGTACAATCTTGAATCATTTAAGCTCTTAAAAACACCAGGGAAACCACTTTAGAGAGCCTCCCTCATCAGCAAACATAACACATGAGTGGTGGTTAGGTCTTTCCTGGGAATCCAGGCTCTGGAGATTGGAAGTACAGACAGGCTGAACAAGCTGCATTGATTGGGTCCACCCATCCTAGTGAGGGGAAAGAGCCAGACCTGGATGAAAATCTCAAATTCCTGCCCTCCCGAACCACATTGCTCTAAGCAAGTCACTTCATTTCCCTTATTTTCTCTTTTCTGCATTTATTTTATTTTATTTTATTTTATTTATTTGAGAGAGAGAGAGAGAGAGAGAGAGAGAGAAAAGGACAGGCAGAGGGAGAGGGAGAAGCAGACTCCCCACTGATCAGGGAGACCGAAGTGGGGCTTGATCCCAGGACCCTGGGATCATGACCTGAGCCAAAGGTAGACGCTTAACTGACTGAGCCACCCAGGCACCCCCCTTTTCTACATTTCTAAAAGCAGGATCCTGCTGCCTACTTCCTAAGGTTATCATAAGGTTTAAGTGAGAGAAGCAAGTGCTCTGATATCCCTTCCCAGTGCCCACTCCCCACTCCACCCTTGTTAAGATTCTAGAATGTTCTTTTTCTCTCTAAAAGTAATGAGAAGAAATCACTAGCAGAAATAGAGTATAATTTAAATGATCTGTTGTTTGCAGTAATACTTTATGAATCTTGAAGGTCAGTGGTGGTGGGAATCCACCTAGAATCCTTTCAGACAAAGAAATCTTGAGTTTTCAGAGAAATCAGAGACAATGATTTAGAGTTATTATTGATATTATAACAAAATCCATGCTGACTTAAAGACCTAATACGTGTTAATTTTTGTGTTTACAAAGTATTCTTACATAGATTATCCCATTTGACCTTCAAGATAATTCTGTAAGTCAGGAAAGGCAGAAATTTATTTTGCTCAGGTAAATGCACTGAAGTTCAGAAACTTGCTGTGAGTCATAACTAATAAATGATCATACCAGGACTCAAGCATATGTGTCCAGACCCCAATTCGCTGCTGACTCTTCCCTCATCCCAATTAATTCTTTAGCTCTTAGATGCTTACCCATCACATTAGAAGCATGAAAACATGCCGTGTGATTGACCACCATGGATTAAATATATACATTTCATGCCACAACTCAAACCATTCCATTGGGTCAACCAGTTTTCTCTAGGCCTTAATAGTATGTGGTTATAAATTCTAAGAGTTGCTAACATTTATTGAGAAACCATTATGTGCCAGCTACTCTGCTAAGTAAGCCCTTTATATACACTTCTGCCTGATCCTCTCAGCAACCCTATAAAGTAGATATTGTTACCTCATCTTAGAGAAGAAGAAACTAACAATCAGAGAGGTTAAGTAACTTGCTCAAGGTCACACAGCCACACAGTGGGTTCAGAGAAATGTCTGTCTGCCACCAAGCACATGCTCTCAATCACAGTGCTATTTACATCATAGCAGAAACCCATGTTTCTCTGGCTTGCCCCAACGTCTCATACAGGACTCCAGCCTCCTTTTGAGGTGGCCCCCAAATACTTAAAAGTGTCCTAAGGAGATGTCTTATGTGTGTCCTCCAAGTAAGTCCTGTCAGCCCTTCTGTCGACTCTTTAGTGGCATCTACCATTTCTTTAATCTTCTATTCCAAGCCCACACAACCTAGAAATGAAATATTTGGCCACAGTCACTCCTGTGGTAGGCTTACAAATAGAAAGTTAGAAGAGAGAAGTGTCCTAAACACACCATCACTACCACCAGAGTTCTTTTGTACATCATTTTATTTGGAGGTTGGAGTTGAAGTGAGACCTCTCATCTGATAGCTCTTTAAAACCCTGGCCCTTCTGCGGTTGTGGGAAAGAGGCAGCCGGCAATCATTTCACTTCCCTGAGCCATGCATTCCTCGACTGCAAAATGAAGGTGATGCTACCTCCTCATGGGATTGTGTTCTGCCTTGAATCACAAAGGTTTGCAAAGCACCTAGGGTAATGCTTGGCACCCACAGAGGCTAAAACAAAATGATGGTTTCTTCTCACCCAAATCCCTGTTCTGTACGAACACAGGGCTCCTGGCCTTCTCAGCGGTTAATCAGTGAACAAACTAGCATTTGTGGAGTGATTAGTGTCTGAGCAAAGTACTTTTATAGGAGAGTGGGTAAATCACGTAAGAGGACTGGCCATCACTCACACAGGACTTTTGTTCAAAAACAGTGTGATCAGATCAACATATCATTATTTCAATGGATGGGTCTAAAACTTGGACATAGTACTGTTTTGCCAAAGTTTTCTCTGTAATGGTGTTTGTTGTAAAGGAGTTATAGTGTCCCATGCCTGCCTCTGGCACATTTCTCAGTAGATGTACACGGAGTCCTTTGTCAGCTCTCTGGAAATGTGGGCAGAGCCGCCATCACCTTGGTTGTAAAGGTTGTGCGAAGATGTTTAAAAATAAAAATAAATGGAGAGCCCCAGCCACCCCTCCTGAGAACCTCCCAAGACGCCCTGGCCAGCGGTGGTCAGCCAGGGCCATGGCCCTGCCTTACTCCAGGGGTGCCGCCAACAGAAGGGAGCGGCCAAGTGCCAGGGAGAGAGAGACAGCTCAGGCTCATGTGCTGCAGAGCAGCCTACTTTCTGGGCTCTGGGCTCAGTTTGTCTCTTAGCATAACGTCCTGGTTCCCTTTCAGTCAAGTTCACATTGAGAAAGAAAAGTCCTTTCCCACCTCCTACTCTCTTCACTCCTCAGGGACAAGGCCACAGGACTCAGAATGTTATTTTCCACTGTGAGAGGTATTGAGCCTCTGAAAGTGAATTACTCAATGAATTTTCAGGTGGATTGCTGTAGTTCTCACAAGAGGCTGAAGTATTTCTCTAAAACAAACAAAAGCCCCTTGCATCTGGTTTGTCACCTGCATGTTTTTTCTTATTTTCTGTCTTTTTCCTATCTTTCTGTCTCTCTCTCTTTTTTCTCTTATCTCTTTTTCATCTTTATCTCATTATTTTTATTTATTTGTGTGTGTGTGATGCCAAGTATTTTGATGTGGGACTATGGGACTCCTGGGGAACTCCTAAATAAACACAGGATTTAAAGAGGAAATTCATTAAAATATTAAAGTTGTTTACAAGTGTGCATTATCAATGCAGGCAAGGGAGATTAAAAGTACACTTTGAAGTGTCCTGGAGGCTTCACGTATAAATCACAGTGTCTCACAAGTCAGACACCAAAGAAGAGGTGTAGCTAATACGGAATTCAGGATTAAACAATGAGACAAATAACTTTTGTGTTTTCATTTCAAATATGGGGAAGGGGACATTTAATTAAGAAAAAGGAATTCCATCAGATGCACCAAGGTGAGAGCGATGGAGTCTTGACTGTCCCCTCCCACCTCATTCCTAGATGGTGCTCCACCAGTCTGTCTGCTTTTATGATTCTATGAAGTGAGTGCGAGTCCAGTCCCACAGCTAGCATTACCCCTGCTCCTTGAAGACTCCCCCTGAAGGTGTGTCGTTTTCTTCCTCAGGCTGTCAGTGGAACCATGGGGCCAAGTCATGTCTGGCCACAGCTGCTGGCATTTGCATCCCTGGGCGCGGAGGTCTGAAACTCGACCCTGGCAAGAGCCAGCCCTACCCCCTTGGAGGAAATGGCTGAACAGCCTGAGCAACAGCAGATGAAAACTTCCTTCCTCTTCATCCAGCTGCAGGCTCCCCCCGCCCGAGCTCTCCCCTCCCTGTCTCCAGCCGAGGCAGCCTGGACAGCAGCCCCAGGGGGCCCGGAGGAGGGACACATTTTCCCAAGTCCCAGGACTGGCTTCTTGGCAGGCCGGGACCTCAGGCGCACACAGGGCTCAGCTGCTCCTCCCTCGTGCCTGCTGCAGAAGGGGGCCTCTGGGACAGAGGAACCAGCTGCTTTCAGTTGCTCTGCTCTGAAGGAGGAGGAGAGAGAAGAAACACCCCAGGATCTGGATGTAAGGAGGGGTGGCGTTTGCAGATCCCTACGTCACAGGCCTTCCCTGGCCCCTGCCTCCAGGAAATTTGGACGACAGCAGCCCCTGTCATGCAGCCTTCCTAGCCCAGCTCCCGTAATGAGTGATGAAAGCAGCAATCCCTCCATGGGCTGGGAGCACTGGCCAGCCATCACTGCCCCCCAGGACCTGGAGAGCACGGCCCCTCGGTCTTGGGATGCCTTGGGATGTTCAATTCCACAGGCCAACCTGGCTCACACCACTGACAGGGGTGAAAGCGCTATGCTGAGGAGAGATGTTGCCACCTGCCAGGGACCCCCGAAGAGCTGTGAAGTGGACATTGGCACCGCAGCGCGAGCTAGGAGAGCCAGGCTCTACAGATACTGTCCGCGCATTCAGACCAGCCAGAGCTGCCCGGCCCTGCCTGCCCCTCTGCCTCTCAAGGTAAGAAAGTGCGCGTGGCTGAATCCCCAGACTCCAGCTGTTCCCCTAGAAGAGGACTAGAGAGTGGGGACAGATGAGCCCACTAGGGTTCCCAGTTCCTCACACTCGGGTGTCCCCTCCACTGTGGATGGGGTGCACCTCAATAACAGGGGTACTCACCAGCCACAGTCCCCTGGGGCCTGGGCCTGGATCTTTGCTCCATGTTCTGCCACCTTCCCCGCCATTAGCAACATCTTGTTTGGAAGGAGAGAGTGAATAACTGTTTCCCAAGATTTCTGCCAAAGATAGGAGAAGAAAAGTTAGGCGAGGAAGTACATACTTTTAGGGGAAGTCAAGAGGAAGGACAAAGGAGATACGTAGACCTATATTGAGCCCTATGCTGTGCCAGCCATTTATACTAGATGTCTTGTTATATCCCATTTATCCTCATAACCACCCTGAAGAATAGAAACCCATATCCCCAATTCCAGATAGGGGGACTGAGAAGTGACTAGGCAAAATCCTCTTCCTTCCAAAAAGAAAAGGGCAGACACAAAACCTGTTCTCCAGAATGGGCTGTGGGAACTTTGGGGAGGCTTCAGTGAATTTTGTGGAGGTTTTCAGAACTGGGGTACAGCTTGGAACTCAGACACATCTTTACATGCTTGACCTTCTAAGGCCCACATCTACTTCCCATCACCCTCCCCCGCCCCAAGAGGATATATAGCCCTGGGTGTCAGCCTCCCAGCCTGCATTTCCCAGCAGGAAGGAAAGGGTTAGGTAATTTTGTGTGATCCTCAGGGTCTCTTCCAGCTCTTATGGGCTATATCTCTAATCAAGGCCATGCTGACTCTTTGGTATTAACATCTTTTTCTCTGCAACTCTGACTCCACCTCCTCATCATGCTGGTGCTCTCTCCACCCAGTTCAGGTATATGGTTCCCAAAATGGGTGGACAAAATTAAAAATTATGCTTTTATTTTCCCTTTCCTCACAGCATGGACAATTTGCTATACTTTGCACATATACAGGTGACAGCAGTGAGGGTGAGGCAGAGTGTGTGTGTGTGTGTGTGTGTGTGTGTGTTTTGGCGCTGCTGGGATGAGATAGAAGACTAGGGATTCTTGTTGGGATATGTGGAAGGTTGACATGGAGGGGACTCTCAGGGACCTCACAGGAGAAATGGATGAAATTCACAACATCAGAAAATGGGTCTTCCATGGGCTTGGAAGTGATGTGGCTTCATCTACATTCTGTGGCTGTCTCCTACATGCTTCTACACACCATCCTTCCTTTCCCTTTCCCCTTTTCACAGGGAGCCTGTATAGTCACAGTTAAGAAAGGATGAGCCCAAGTTCTATTCAGGGGAACTCCTGGAAGAAGAGAGATGCTAGCATGCTTCCTTAAGAAATAGTTTACATTCCTTCCTAGTTCTTGTATCACTCATTTCCTACAGGGATTTAAAAGGAATGACATAGCCGTGCGTCAGAGCCCCATCTCTCTATGTGGGATCACACAGTAGTTGTTTATGTACTTTAATGCTGGTCTGATAACTTGAAAACTCCATCTTTTCCTACTCTCCCCTCCTGTCTTCCAGATATAAGCCAAAGCCTCAGAACTGTTGCCATTTCTCTAGGGAGAGGCACCTTGGGAGTTGGTCCAAGTGGATAGATTTCTGCCTTGTCTGCCTCATGTAGTCACTTTTGCTAATGGGTTCTCAGATATCTGCCCCCATCTAAAGTAGGGATTGCAAGATTCCAGACTAAAAACTTGGATTTGTATATGAAAGTGTTGGTCCAGTGAAAGGGACTCTCAGTAGCCCGGTCTTAAAGGAGAGAAGAAGAGAGGCAAATCAGTGGAACATCTGGGCAGGACCCGGGAATACATGCTCCATGTAGGGTGGGACTCAAGGTGGTTAGGAAGCCAGGCTAAAAAAATTAACCTTGAGTTTGCTGGTCAGATGTTGTGATTCCTCCACCACAGGAAGGTGAGTTGGGAAATTAGCACCCTCAGACCCCAAGTCCTTTAAATGCCTTATGGCTATTATTAACCAGGTGACCCCTGCCTGGTCTTTTGTGTTAGAGAAAGGAGAAATTAACAGAGATAGATTTTCCATCTGTGCAGTCCTGAGCAGATTAAAGTGTCTGGATTTGATAGATTAGAGTATGAGAATTCTCCAGTCTTCTCATGCTTCTCATAGCTGTATAAGTCACAGCAAAGTGGCAGAAGGGTGATTAGAAATATCTTCTTATCACCTATGAATGGAAAGCCCCTGATTACCCATAGTGGAAACTTTCACTTGATGTACTCATGAAAAATGTGATCGATTATATTTGTTAAAGTGAAATGCTGGTTATATGGAAGCAAAGCCTACATATACTACATGTGTATGATAGGATTGAGGTTCTTGTATCAACTTTCCAAGCAGAAAAATCTGGATCATAAGTGTAAACTCTCTTCTTCGCAGTGCTCCAGATGGCTAAATTTATCCTCTCACAGTTGAAACAAATGGGCTCCAATGTGAAAATTGTTGACTTAAATCCTTCCAAGTTAGCATAGGGAATAAGCACAGCAAATCAAATCAAATCAGTTGGTTCCTAATTTATAGTAAAAACAATTATAGCACTCAGTGACCAACACAGGGCTTCCAACACACTATTTCCTCTTATTAAAACCTCAAAACTCCATGAGGATATACGTTATTATCATCCCCCTTTCATGGATGAGGAGGCAAGAAGCTTAGGGATGGTCAGCAACTTGCTGGGTTCTATGACTAGGACGTGGCAGCTCAGGACAGAACTCTAGTTATCCACTCAGAAGCCAGAGTTTTTTCAGCCTTCTCCGAGTGTCTTCTGAGAGAGTGATTTCCTTGGAAGGCAATCCACTACTTCCTAGAACCTGGGATACTATTCTCCTACTTTCTCTGGTGGGAAGGATGGGACAAGGACCTTCAGGTCTAGTGACTAGCCTTGTATGAAGAGGCACTGCTTTCTAGAAGCAGTGAAGGCCTGGGTTTGGAGGACGTCGAGTTCTAGCTCCTGGCAATGCCAACTGAGGGCTATAACATTCCTGTGGTGAGTCTGTCAGTGTGAATCAGAAAATGTTCCATGGTCTGAGGCCAGAGCCTGACTTAACAATTTCTTGGACCCCATGTTCTGCTGCCTCTCTGTGGGAACGAGAGGAACTGTCGATGTGTGGCTTGAATTTGGGGCTAAAGATACAAAGACCATACAAAGATAAAGAAAACAGACACAACACAAGAGAGGGGAAAAAAGCTTTCTCTATAATCATTTTGGGAAATTTCCAATTTTTTAAAAACTAGGTCTTCATATCTTATGTATTTTATGTTTTGAAATAACAATGACTTTTGGTAAATAAATGACAGAAAATCTTCCCCAAATACCATTTTTATAAACCCCACAAAATTTTCACCTTATAGCTTTATATTTCCCAGAATTTTTACCTCTCTTTATTGGTCTTCCTTTTTCTCTTCCTCTGACATCTCAAAAGCGATCACCTTTTTGAGTTTTTATCACCAGCTTCCAGGAATGTTCAGGTTTAGAAGATAGGGTGGAGAATGAGCAGGCAGACAAGGAGTCCATGGGAGGTTTATGCGGGAGGGAGACAGGGAAGGGTAGTTCTTTTTTAAGGTAGTGAAGGGAAGTGCAGGTCTATTGTCCTGTAGGCAGGCCTTGTCAAGCAGACTAAAAAAAATAGTTTTAACTTTCTATGTCTTGGATTGTTTTGCCTTAAAATAAGACCAATGTGTGACATATAAGTCTGTAAAGGGCATTAAATTTTTTAAAGGTTATTTATTTATTTATTTGAGAGAGAGAGAGAGCACACAAGAGCAAGCACGCAAGCAGGGGGGAGGGGCAGAGGGAGAAGGAGACGCAGGCTCCCCCCTGAGCAGGGAGCCCAACTTGGGACTCGATCCCTGGACCCTGAGATCATGACCTGAGTTGAAGGCAGACCCTTAACCGACTGAGCCACCCAGGCACCCCAAAGTGTATTAAATTTTTGATGGAAAGCTTTTATTTAAAGTTCTCTGGCACTGGAATTTAAGAGATGAAAATGAAGCTCTCGTTTTGGCAACTAACTAGTTAAGTGGCCCCTGACAACTCACTGAACAGAGCTAGGTTATCACATTTGTTCTCTGAGGTCTTTCCAGTTCTGACACTCTACATATAAAGTATGAATCTATGAGTCCAGAAAGGGAATGGAACTGTTTGATGAAATGAAAGTATTAAAACAATCAGCTTGGGGGCACCTGGGTGGCTCAGTCGGTTAAGCATCTACCTTTGGCTCAGGTCATGATCCCAGGGTCCTGGGATCGAGCCCGCGTTGGGCTCTCTGCTCAGCGGGGAGCCTGCTTCTCCTTCTCCTTCTGCCAGCCTCTCTGCCTACTTACGCTCTCTCTCTCTGTCAAATAAATAAATAAAATCTTAAAAAAAAAAAAAATCAGCTTGTCTCTAAAGATCAATGATTTTGTCAAATGACCTCACTGCAAGGAAGATACCTAGTGCCTCTCTCTGGGAGATCTGGGACTTCAGTGGGCTCCAGGGTGGTTATACACACGGTAGCACAGTGCCTGGCACTTAACAGTTAGGTGAATGAGTGAATGAATGAAGGAATGAACCTTTGAAAGGCTGATTAACCTTCAGTGAGATGAAAGAGTCAGTGCCTTGGGGCGCCTGGGTGGCTCAGTAAAGCATCCGCCTCCGGCTGGCTCGGTCACAATCCCAGAACCCTGGGAGTCCCAGGTGGGGCTCCCTGCTCTGCGGGAAGCCTGCTTCTCCCTCTCCCACTCCCCCTGCTTGTGTTCCCTCTCTCGCTGTGTCTCTGTCAAATAAATAAATAAAATCTTAAAAAAAAAAAAAAGGAAAAAAAAAAGAGTCAGTGCCTTTTTTGATCAATAAAACAAATCTCACCATGGAATTTTAGGGACCGAATTCCCAGCTGTCGGTCCCCTAATGATTGATATTTCCTTCTCTGACCAGATTCCAGGTGAATTAAATTCCCTTCTGGTGTTGAATACTGACCCTCCAGGGTATACTTAACCCGCCCCTGGCAAAGGTCATTTATCTTATCTAGGGTAGATACTTAATTACCCAAGTCTGTTTGTTTTCTGGCCTGTGGTAAGTTTAGAAACTGTTCTGCACATAAAATGGTATTCTAGATAATTCTACCTTTAAATTAATCCTTCCTGGTGAGCAGTTTAGAATTTAAAAAAAGAAATTAGAACAAAGAGAGAGCTTGCACAAATGCCCATATAGTAATTTTAACAGCAATATAGATACATGTGCAATGCTGTCCCTTTTAAAAGATTTTGGTACTTAGGAGACAGTACTGATTGGATTGAAAAGCTTATCTTTAGTCTATTTTATACTGCATTGGTTTTGACACAGATGTCTTGATTTAGTACTTGAATAAATGAAGTCTGAGAGAGCAGAATGGGTTTCAATTCTTTTTTATCTTGTGATTTGCCTTGGTGTTCCCATGACAACGTTTTCTCGCTCTTTTTCTCTCCTTACCCTTTCGTTTCACATTCAAACACAGAAGTCCTGTGGATCATTGTACAAGTGCTACCCTCGCGGAACTACATGCGCGGCGGCATCTTGATCGCGGGAAGAGGGCAGAGAGCACACGCGCCACGTTATGGTTGGGTGTCCCGGTGACACACAGAAAAGCAATTGGAATGGGAGCTGGGACACAGGGACTCTGGCCCTCTCTTTGATTTAAGTTAGCTAAGGAAGGACAAGTCTTTTCATTCTGGGTCTTAACACCTTGTCTATAATGTGAAAAGATTAGACTGCTTTCCTCCCATCTAGTCTATGATTCTAAGTTCTTGCCAATCCATTTGTGCCTACTTTAAAATTCAACCAAAACTACAGCTTTTGATGACAAATCTCTAAAAGTCCATCATATTTAGAATTTACTATGAGTTGGAAAACTCCTTTATTGGTGAAATTAGATGTCTCTTCACTATCCAGAGGATAAACAAGAACTAAATACTTTTTTTTAAAAAAGATTTATTTATTTTTAGAGAGAGAGTGCAAGCCGGGGAGGGGCAGAAAGAGAGGGAGAGAGAGAATAGGAGGCAGACCCCCTGCTGAGTGCAGAGCCCAATGCCAGGCTCCATCTCATGACCCTGAGATCATGACCTGCGCCAAAACCAAGGGTCGGATGCTCAACAAACTGAGCCACCCAGACGCCCCAGAACTAAATACATCTTAAAACACTTTACACCGGTGCCTGGGTGGCTCAGTTGTTAAGCGGCTGCCTTCAGCTCGGGTCATGATCCCAGGGTCCTGGGATGGAGCCCTGCATTGGGCTCCCTGCTCAGTGGGAAGCCTGCTTCTCCCTCTCCCACTCCCCCTGCTTTTGTTCCTTCTCTCGCTTTGTCTCTCTCTCTCAAATAAATAAATAAAATCTTAAAAAAAAAAAAACACTTTACCCCGTGTTAATAGTTTTTTTTTTTTTACTATTTTATTTATTTGACAGAGAGAGAGAGAGCGAGAGCAGGAACACAAGCAGGGGGAGTGGGAGAGGCAGAAGCAGGCTTCCCGCCGAGCAGGGAGCCCGATGTGGGACTCGATCCCGGGACTCCGGGATCATGACCTGAGCCGAAGGCAGACGCTTAACGACTGAGCCACCCAGGCGCCCATGTTAATAGTTTTTATAAAATGTTAGTAGCATTAGTCAAGTATTAGAGACATTTGGACAAAGAGACTAAAGTTGACTGTTTTTTATAACTATACAAAAGGGAGTTCCGTTATTCTCCCATATTAAAAAGGAAATAAATGTGGAAGGGGATTGTTCTGTGTTTTTAGTCTCTTGAATCAGTTATTCAGCAAAGGAAATATTTGGAATTCAATTCATATCAGAAATTAAGACTTAGAATGGTGAAGAGACTTGTTCCTCACTTAGCTAGTTTGAATTAGTTCGAACAGATTGCTTCCGTTTAACTCTGAAGGTTTGTGCCTTTGAACAAAAGTTTTCTACTTGTAGATTTAGTTAGGATTCTTGTTTGTATATAATAGAAATCCTCAAGGATACTTTATCCCAAATGCAGGGCACTCACTAGAAGGACACATGTGTGTAAGAGTAGGGTCTCATAGCACCCTAGGGCCTCAAGACCCTAGGATGTGGCGATGTGGATGGGCCTCAGGACCAACTAGAGTGGGGGCTCCAGAGCTTTTAGGGCTCTCTCTGTATCTCTTTTCTCTGTTGGTCCCTGCTGTTCTCTGTACTCTTCTCTGAATCATTTTTTCTCTTTCTGCACATCTACTTCCTCTATTCTCTCTTCCACAGGGTGTGTATGGCCACCCACAAGTCCCAGGTTTACATCTCCTCTCTTTAGAGACAATGTAGACTAAGACTGGAACCCTTAGGCCTGCTTCCCAATCTCCCAGGAAGAAGCTCCTTGGCCTAGTGTGGGCTGGGTGTCCCCCCAGTTTACTATGGTGGGGGCGGGGGCGGGTACAGCTCACATGATACTATCAGGTCTGCTGAGAGCCCAAAGATGGCAATATACATGTATATCTTAGAAAGGGACAGTTTCTAGAAATTAATGGGATGTGGAGAGGAGGGGAGCAAATTTGGACAACCAACCCAATAAATGACCAAAAACACTTTCAGGGAGTTGTCAACTAAATTTACAAAGTGATCGCTTTGTGTAAATGTCCTATCTGAGCCTTCTGAAATTTTAGGGAAGCCAGTTTTTATAGCCTTTGGGGAGATTTTTTAAAAAGAGCACACCTTAACTAAGCAATATATTAGAAACAAGCTATTGCCTGATACGGTTTATGAATAGATTTGCTTCTAGAATCTGATACTGGTTATGACATTGTCAATTTTCTCTTTCATATATGTTTCTTCTTCATAGACTTTTCAGAGACTATAGGATGCCAGAAGATTTACACAAATCTAAGTCCTTAGTGAAAGTGGGCTTCTATAATAAGCAGATTACCATCTCAGATTCTACATGTGATCTCTTCCACTTTACAGCAACTCATTGGGACTCCTGACCCACAGTATTCAAGAATTAAGAACAACAAAAATCGTAAAGATAAGCCACATTCCTTGAACTGGGTTATACAGATTCCTTGAACTGAAACATATCAATGGAAAACAAAGGTGGGCGCAAGAAGGAATGAAGGTTCCATGCAGTTCACATTGTTGGGCTATTGCAGGGCTGCATGTTTTGGAGGTTCCCTTTCCCTCATTCTGAAGTAATCAGCAGCTGCAATGCTTTTTTGGCTGCCCTTTGTGTTGTGCATATTTCCTGTGGTTATATTTAGTCAATTTTAACTTTTTGGAATTTAACTTCCAATTTTCAAGATGTGTGATTTTGTATTAACCTTTCAGTTACCAGGTTTAGCAGATTATGAGCCAAAAAGCTTTTGGACATTATTCAAGCACTTACAACGTTTTATCATTTGAAAATCCCACTTTATCAGCAAGGAGCTTGGTTTCTCTTTATTGAATTCTCAAAGTGATTGTATGATGGAGGAACAATTAAAATGTCACACCATTTATCCCATGCCACAAGCAGAAAGATCTTCAGGAGAGTTTGTTACATACGCTCAATCTTTTTCCGTAAAGGATTTCAAGTGTACCTCAACTATAGCACAAATAATAAATAAAAATAATGGTAAAGGTAAATAGTAATAAAGAATCAGGTCTAGGAAAATATAAATAAGGATCAAGATGAAGAAGAGATCAAGTGAAAATCAGGAAAAGAACAACAATAACAACATAAATGCCATAAAGGCTTACAAAGTTGGTGTTTTTCAAGGTCAGATTTGGATCTGTGCTTTCCAGGTATCCATGCTATAAGGGACGTGGTTAGCTACACGGTTCCAGTTGTGAGAAGGGAAAGAGGGAAGGGAAGGAGAAGGGGGAAAAGGAAGGAAGGAAGGAAGGGAGAGAGGGAGGGAGGGAGTTTCTTTAACATGTTCCACAGAAATAATGCTCTCAGAAAACCAAATTTTGCTTGCCCTTTCAAATAGCAATAAAAATAACATTTTAGATAAAATCTTTTCTAAGGAGCACTTGATATTTACTATTTCCTTGTTTCTTTAGAGGTATATACAACATAATTTAACTTTCTTGATAACAAGTAATTACTATAATAGCAATATTGTTTGTTGGCAACTTTACATCTGTAAGACTATTTGCTTTGTACTAATGCCCCCAAATACTCTGCTTTCTGAGTTCTTACTGCTTTTTAGTTATTTTTCAGTTTCCTCCATCCTGGCCTATTCCCTCTTACTGCTATTACTGTGCCTACCTCTAACATACTTTTTTAAATCTACCGCAGGCCAGGAAACTAGATAACAAATTTGTTTAAATTGTAAAGCAAGTTTGTTAATTATGGAAAGTAAAAGTAAAAACCCTCTGTGTGAGGGGTTGAGGGACTCATCCAGCAGAAAATCTCATGAGTTTTAATACAGATATTTTTTCTTTTGATTTTGTGTGTTCAGACGTGATACTTTTGCTTTCTTTAACTATGGTTTCAATCTGGATGAATAGTTGCTAAATAAATAACTTCTGGATTCATTCATTCAATAAATATTTCTTGATCACTGTTCTAGGCACTGGGGATACAGCAATGAATAGGACAAAGTCATTGCTCACGTATTCTGGTAGGAGCAGGAAATGAAACAAATAAACAAGACATGAGCATACAACTTCAGATTGTGACAAGTGCTTGGAAGAAAATAAAACAGAAGGAAATGGTGAGGTGAGGGGTGTTAGAATGAATAGTTTAGTTTGTGGGATGAAAATTGGCCTCATGGAGAAAGACTTGAATGACAGGCAGGAGCCAGCCATGGAAGATCGGGGAGGGGAAGGTTCGAGGCAGGAATTAGCACAAGAGTGCCTACGTACCTGCAGGATCACTAGTGAGCATTAGTTACTAGAAAAGTCAAAGCCATAGAAAGGGACACATCATGTAGAGCTTCACAGACTCAGAAAAGAAGTTTGAATTTTATTCTACGTACAATGCGGAGCTCTTGGAGAGTTTTAAACAGGAGAGGAACTCAGAAATTAAGATAAGAGTGGGTGCATTGATGAAGTAACTTCCCTACAATTGCTCTATAGATTACAGGATTTAATAACGTTCCTGCCTCCCACTTCCTAATCTTATCGAAAAATCTTTGAGGCACACAATTTAACTTCCTCTGGATGATAGGAAACTCTCATTTTTTCCTCAAAGTTCTTTAGTTCTGAACTATAGATTTTATCTTTTATTTATTTATTTATTTATTTGAGAGAGAATGAGTCCAAGCGGGGGGAGCAAGAGAGGGAAAGGGAGAAGCAGACTCTCTGCTGAGCAGGGAGCCTGATGTAGGGCTCGATCCCAGGACGCTGGGATCAAGACCTGAGCCGAAGGCAGATGCTTAACCGACTGAGCCACCCAGGTGCCCCTAGTTCTGAGCTATAGAGGTATGATGAATTCATGAAGGAGGGGGGAGAATACTCCAGTTCCTCAAGTATTTGAGGTTTCCCTGAATTAAACTGCATTCTAATGATAGACAATCGAGCAGATCCTTTCAATATTTATAACCTTGAAAATTTTGATTTTGTTTAGGATACCAATGTTTAAGATATAAATTTAAAAAAAACTTTCTTTTTTTTATTATTATAAAATGAATTGCACACAACAGGTGCTCCATCAATATAACCTCTAGATTGCCTATGGCATAGCCACTCTAAGTGACCTCCTCTTTTACTAATTCCTTCACTCTTTCCTCATGTCCTTTAGTCCCTCCACTTCGCATTTGTAAGGCACTAAACTATGAGGCCTCCAGGCTGGTGACTTGTCAAGCAAGGGATAGTTGGCACTGTTGGAGTCAATCCAAAGTGGAATAAAATTTCAAACTATCTTCGGGGTCATAAATTTAGCATAGTGGTATTTTTATGATAATATATTTCTCTTGTGGCTGAGACCAATGTTTAAGGAGTTCTTGGGTGGGCCTGTGGCCAAGGAATTACAGTAATATTTCTGTTTGGCTCAACTTGTTGACCTAGTTTTTGCAATCTACTTTGCAAATAATCTCGTGAATAATGTCCCCTCAATAGTGATAACTACTCTCCTAAAGAACCAGCTTTACTCCATGCTCTGAACAACCTATTAAATTAGTATTTTCACCATAAATAATCATTCCTACTTTTCATGCCATTTGAGAAAGCTAATGGCAATATTCTTTCCATTTTCATCCTCAATCTGATTTAGTAAGTGAACTTTATCTTACAGTTCTCTCCAAACTGCTCTTCCACCCTTCTTTGCTGTTTGTGAACCATTTATGGCTGGCTGCCTTCTGTGCGTTTATTGGGTTGTCTTGTTTGTAGCCTCTGAAGCCTTTTGGGAAAAGAAAAAGCATCACAAAAATCCAACTAGAAAGAATTATACTGTTGACTACTGTAAGTTACTTCAAGCATTGTTAAAAGAACTTTTTTAATGTTTATGTAGGTCCTTGGGCAGACATAAAACAGGTGGGAGGTTCTTTTCATGCTTTCTATAAGCTTGAAGTTTGAGGCAGACAAACATATATGCAAAGAGGCACTTTAGACATATACAAGAAATATCAGCAGAGTAAGGACAAAGGCTTGCTACTTTGGGTAATAATCAGTGTAGGCCTGCACTCTGATGATGGCCAAATAAGAAGGTTGTTGTGCAAGTTACTATCTGTTCATCATGGTTTGAGGAGAAAAGTCACCATCTCTGTTCCATTTAGTCAGGGGAAGATCCATACTGGAGATGGGCTTCAGGGCCTTTCTGAGTGAAGGAAGGAAAAGCGTGGTGATGGATAGAATGTAAAGAGGGTTTGAGTATGGAGTTTCTCCTGAGTTCACAGGTGAATTTTCTTATTCATTAATAAGGAACATAACAACTAATATAATCTTATACACATAGAGTGAATGTTTTCCTAACTGAAAACTAAGATTTCTGGGTTGTAAATTTATACCTCTTATTCAAAATATAAAAAATAAATTTAAAATAATAGGCTGCATTTACTGAATTTAAAAAATGCCATGAAAAGAAGCACATATTTCAGCATAAAAATATGCATCATTTAATGCGACACTGGAGAATTTGGAGTCAGGACCAGAAAATCTGGACATAGACTGCCATGTTTGTGCAATAGAGAAAGGTAGTAGCATCCCCTGGGATGGAGAATATTTCTCCTCACCCTGGAAGATTTCCCTTCCCAGGTGGCAGGCAGTGATGGCAACTGATTAAGGCCACTTTGCAAGGCGTTGCTAAGAGACAGCAGACACGCAGGAATGGGTCCTGTAAGCTTGATCAAAGTCAGTGAATCTGAATCTATTTCCTGGTCAGAGTGTGCAAGGAGGTGGGGAAGGGGAGGTTGGGCTTGGGATGTCTCTTTGAATGTGGCTCCTTTTGCAAGGACTAAATCTTGCTGATAGCACATGAAGGACAGCAAATCAAAGCAAGTGATCCAGGTTGGGAGTGAGCAGAATGTGGCCTCTGAACAAAAATGATGTTTAGAACTTTGTGACACTGTAACAATATGTCAGCTCACAACAGTAATGTATACCTTGGCTTTTCTGCATCTTTCTTCCCAGACAAAATGATTTTGAGATCTCTTAGGCCTCTTAATCATGAAGACAGGCCAAAGAATTCATAGCGTTAATACCCCTCCATTTGCATGCTTGCCTAGCCTATCCTGAACATGCAACAGACTTGGCCTTATGAAAAAATTGGTTCCTACTCTGTTAAGAGTAGGAAAAAGAAGAAAATAAGTTATTCATGAACTATTACTATAGCAGGTATCAAAAGCCATCACCATGTTCAGAGAAAGCCATTTCATTATTTTTCATAAAATTGCATTAAAATCTTTCTCCATACCCCCATCTTCCTGGACTAGCAATAAATTCAGTCTTGGATATTCTCGGGGTTCCCTGTCCACTAAAATTGGGCCAAGGGTCGAGAAATTTCCATGGTACGAAAGCATTCATGAATTCTTGCATTTACTTGTTCCTTCAGCACATGGTCAGCACAGCACCATGTTGGAGATCACAGACCCCAGAGCCAGACTCCAGGTGTGAGTCTCAGCTCTGCCTGCACCCTCCTAGCTGGGTAGCCTTGGGTGAGTTACTTAATCTTTCTGTACCTCAGTTTCCTCATCTGTAAAGTAGAAGTGAGGTGAGTTCCTACCAGATAGAAAAAAAGAATTAAGTTCTAATTTGTAAGGCACTTGGGCCCATGCCTGGCACAGAGTATGCAGATGCTGGGGAACTCCAACTTCGATCCAACTTCGATCACCAACTCCAACTTCCATCACCAGTACCCCATCCACCCTAACCTTTGCCAAACTGCCTCTCATTCTAGGCTCTGGCCTTCAGGTCTGGCAGCTCCATTGCTTCTGTGCCCCAGGGCCTGGGGTCTGGACTCCGTCTGTGCGTCTGGAAAAGTAACACATAGGAAGTAGACAAGTCGGGAGCAGGGGAGAGGAAGAAGAGGTCTCCCTTTACCTGTAGGTCTGAATAATGATTCCTTTCCTTACCAGCTTCCATCTCCAAGTATAAAGACAAAGGCTGTTACTTTCTTTGTCTAATCATAACTTTTGTGTTACATGCACCTAGTATGAGAATTCTCCATCAAGTCATCATCTACTGCAGTCCAGAACTGAGGGACCTGGAGAAAAGGAAATGCACTGAAGCTCAGAAAACTTCAGGAAAACAAAAGAGAGCTCTCTGTAGTTGGAAGCATGAAGTAATTTGCCTCAGATCCTAAAACAAGGCTGGGAAGTGGGAGATAGAAATATGAAAGCCTGTAAAATCCTGACTAAGGGCAAGTCATTTCATAAACACACCCACCCTTCCTTTAATTTCTGCTCTCTCCTGCTTAAAATTTCCCAGAGGGCGCTGCCTCTGAGTAGCCCCCCAGGATTCTCATTGTACCCCTTGCCAGGCTCAGGCCAACACCCTCCTCTCTCAGACACTTGTTTTAGTATCTTTAGTGTCTTCTAACAGAAGGGATATGTCCTGAGGGACACTGTGCCTTGACATATAAACCTCCCCAAGGTACAGCAAAGGGCTTCGCTTAAAGGGAAGGGTGCTGAAAAAAAAAATCAAGAGAAAATTCACAAATTCATGTTAAGAAATTATTCTGCCACTTAAGGTGGTTTGGAGAGGTTTTTAATTATTATACCACATTCTAAAAACAAAACACTAAGTCTGGGTCTGCCTAGCCTAAGTAAAAAGGAAAGAGTTAAAGAAAATTTGGATTTTACAAAAATGTATTGATGTACTAGGCTGGTTCTCTGGACTCAATATCTGGGATTCAAGATTCAGGTTGCTTGGTTAGTTCCAGTAGTTCCAGGGTCCTCTTTTTTTTTTTTTAATTTTTAGGAGGGGAAACCAACCTTTATTTACACTTGGGTTCCAGTTCAGAGCCATCTTAAACAGGATAGCAAAGCAGGAAAAAGCACAGATCCTAGGACCAAGGTTCAAATTCCAACACAAGCATATTATCTATGTGACAGTTGGCAAACATTACCCGTAGTTTCTTCAGTAAAGTGGGGAGAGCGTCACCCCAGCTTCCAGCAGCTGTTGTAGCTGCCTCCGCCCCAGCCCCTCCCTGAGCACTCTCCCCGAAAGGCAGCTTGGCGGAAAGGAGCATGGGCTCTGCAAGTCTCAGTTCTGCTGGTTACGGAGGGACTTGAAATAGGAACTCTAGAACTGAGGCAAGGACCAAGTGAGAAAAACTGCACATAGGCTTTTAATAAATATTAGTTATCTTCAAGTCTTGCCCAGGACAAGGATGTGCAAAGTGGGGTGCACAAGACAATTTATTTGGCACAGAAAGAAAAAGATAGTTTTTTATGTTTTTATATCTCATCTTTTAAAATTTTTATTTTGTGGGGTACCTGGGTGGCTCAGTCTGTTGAGCAGCTGCCTTCGGCTCAGGTCATGATCTGGGATGGAGCCCTGCATTGGGCTCCCTGCTCAGTAGAGAGCCTGCTTCTCCCTCTCCCTCTGCCTGCCACTCTGCCTGTCTGTGCTCTCTATGTCTCTGTCAAATAAATAAATAAAATCTTTTAAAAAAAAAAATAAATAAATAAAATTTTTAATTTGTGTTTTAAAGCTTACATGATGTATTAAGATGATAGTATTAATTGCAATGATGATTGGGTTCAGGGGAAAAGGTTTAAACATTGCTAGGCATATCACACTAAAAACTAATATTAAAAACAAATATTATTTACATTTTAAAATTTTAAATGTACAGAAATTTTGAATTTACAGAATTGACAATTTTGTCTAAGTCTTTTGCTTCTTGTAGCATCATGATGCATCTGAAATAGGGCGGGAGTGCCCAGAACTATGATCTACGTCTGCTCCAAATTCCAATGTGTGGAGCTTTTACCCACACCACCAAGCAATTCTACACCAGCTGGGTGCCCTACAATTCAACTCAGTTCTGACACTACCGACATGGAGATCGTGTCCAATTCCACAGGTTGAGTGTTTAGTACTACAAAACTGCGCCTCTCCTCTCCCATTTTAGATTCCAGACCAGACTGTCACCTTTGCTTCTGACCTACTGGCTCTAGATTGGAGCTTTCCTCAATCACTCCTTGAGTTCAGTTAACTTGCTAGAGCAGCTCACAGAACTCGGAGAGATGGTTTACTTGCTAGATCACCAGTTATTATAAAAGGATGTAACTCAGGAATAGCCAGATGGAAGAGATCATAGGGTGAGCTCTGGGGAAATGGCACGGAGCTTCCATCTCCTCACTGGGCAGGTGTGCCGCTTTCCCCAAATCTCCAGTGTTTGCCCACCCAAAGGCTTTCTGAACCTACCTTTTCTGGTTTGATGGTGGCTTGATTGCACAGGTATGATTGATTATATCATCAAACATTGGTAATTGAATTCAGTCTCCTGTCCCTCTCCCCTTCCAAAAGTTTCGTCATTAACATGACAAGAGACATCTTCCTGGCCCTCATCACTTAGGACATTCCAAGGGTTTTAGGAGCTCTAAGGCCGGAATGAGACAAAGACCAAATACATATTTCTTATTATGAATCATAATATCACATACAGGCAATAAGCTATTTTGTGATACTCCTAACCAGAGGGAATCCCTTCTAGTCCTGAATTCCCTACCACCTAAAAATAGGATCTTATCTTATAGGTTGAGATTTGGAGTAGGGTTGCCAGATTTAGCAAATAAAAATAGCAATATTTGAGACATACTTTTACTTTTCAGTGTAATTATTTGTTGTTTATCTGAAATTCAAACTTACTGGTGTCCTCTATTTTATCTAACAACCCTTGTCTGGAGGTGGACTTGTCAACCTGTCCTTGTTTGGGGTCACCTTGCTGCACTAGCTAGCTAAGTGATCTTGGACAAATTACTTAACTTCTCTGAGCCACACTTTCTTTGTACCCCTCCATTGTTGTGAGCATCCTTTTTATAGAGGATGTCAAGCACTTGCACAGTTCTAGCACGTAGTAGATAAAGTTCCTACTAAATTAGAGGTATTATCATAATCACAGGTGACCCTATTATGTGGTTTTGCCTAATATTAAGTATTTCTATACACACTTTATCTCCTTTACTGGAAGTTGGGATCCACATCTGCATAGGCCTGCACATAATGGGTGCATAACTTGTTGAATTCTGCATAAATATAGCCTCTATCACTTCTTTGGACTCTGGGGGACTGGCTACTGGGCTGGCCCTTCTTCCCATTCTCCTATTCCCTTCCTTCCCCTTCCCTCATATGAAGAATAAAGCTTGGTTCCTAAGTAATTTCAAGCAAGCTAAGCCCTTGTGGAAACTGCTTCAGTCAGTTTTTATAGGCCAAAAGATCCCACAACATGTATAAGATTTATTGTTCATATTAAATTGAAAAGCTCCCTTGTGTAATTCTTTGGAAATACTGATGAAAATGAATGGCATTCACTAGAATTGTTGTAAAGATTTAATGACACTTGCATTCAAGCTGCTGAAAGTAAATAATTATGATGCTGGGTAGCTATTTTTCTGCAGAGGTTAGACAGTTTAAAACAACTTGCCCTATGTTAGCTTGGCATTAACTCAGGGTGTGTGAACAATCCCCATCAGAACTGTGGGCTAGGGGAGCCTGGGTGGCTCAGTTGGTTAAACTTCTGCCTTCAGCTTCAGGTCATGATCTCAGGGTCCTGGGATCGAGTCCTGTGTGGGGCTCCCTGCTCAGTGGGGAGTCTGCTTCTTCCTCTGCCTGCTCTTGTGCTTGTGCTCGCTCTCTCTCTCCCTCTCAAATAAATAATCTTAAAAAAATAAAAATAAATAAATTAAATTAAATAACCAATATGCCAGAATGGTACATTTTGGGTAGCCTACCCTTGGCCCCTACAGCTTCATATGCAGGCTGCAGAGGAGCCAAAATCAGAGGACTAGCCAGTCAGCTGGACTTGAGTGAACTTTTGGGCATGTGGAAGATCATTGTTTTCCACGTCATTATCAGAAACCATTTCCCATGTGCCTAACTAATGGAGGGATTTTCCTTCAGACCCCAGATGTCCATGTTGAAAGCTAAAGGGAGATCCCAGCAGTTGGCAGAAAAGACAGAATGCATAGACAGATGCCAGAAGAATTTTTCCAAGCTGGCCAGCAAACAGTACACAGGGCTGCATTTGATAAACCCAGTGGTCACCCAGTTGCCTCAAAGGGAGAAATGAGCCACACATAGGTGACTGCTGCGGGTCTCTCCAGAGCAATTCCTACCTGCTTTGCCTAGCTTGCCATGCTTCACTTCACCCTGAGCCTTGAGGGTCACCCCTTGCTGCAGGCTCAAGACACACCAGGAAAGACTGTGTCTGGACCACCAAATTGTACTTCCATCTCCTCTTTCTGGCTGCCCATTTGTGTGGGATTTCCTGTCCTTTCACAAGCTATTTGAGTGATGCTCACGAAAGTTATGAATCAGACTTGTGAGCTCATTGAACGCATTGGTTAGAGTCCACAGGCTTTTCTGATGCCCTTTCTGTGGGAGGTGTTTTGAAGAATGCAGTGACTCTTGGTGCAATGATGGTTTTCAGTTTCCTTATCTCTCAAGTGAAGATTTGGATGCGATGACTCTGGAATGTCTTCCATCTCTAATATTCTGTGAGCCTCTGATATGCAATAATAGATATGAACATACTATAAAGCACTATCAAGTCGGGTCACTACTGTTACTATGTTTTCCCCTGCATCATATCACAAACTAAGATGTAGCTTGATACCAATTTCTCTCAATAATTCCTTCAAATAGACCAATCTTTTAAAATGATAATTGAGATAATTGAATGTCTACCCAAAGAACGCATCAGTCTTATAGGTTTAGCATTAACTTTCACTCATTCAACAAATACTCCTTTACAGGCTCTGTGCTAGACATTAGGGATATAAATAATAATAATAATAAACCCCAGACTTGTTCTTGAAGTATACATAATCTAGCTGAGAAGACAGACTTTGAATAAGTAATTAAAAGTATGATGAGTGTTACAAGGAAGGTCAAGATGCTGTAGAAATGGGGGCACCCAGCCTGGTTTGAGTGGGTAAGAATAGCTTCCTGCCACAAGTAACTATCCAGGTTAATAATATTAATATTAATTATATATAATAATTATACTTGTGTATTATATTATTAATAATTATATATATAATTTTAATTAATATTAATATTAATTATTAATTGTTAATGTTAATAACAGCTAACGTTATTATTTATCGTATGTAGTCATGTTATGTGCATTATTTCATTTAATCTTCACAGGAGCCCCATTGGGTAGGGTCTATTATTATTTCTACTTACAGAAAAAAAAAACAAAGCACAAGAGGTAAAAAAACATGGCCAAGGCTCCCAGCTAACACCTGGATATGATGTGGGTAGTTGTACACCACATTCTTTACTGATTCTGGGGTAGAAGAGAAGCTGGACAAGCCTAGAGACAAAGGCTGGGTCAGATCCTGCAGGACTTGATGGGCTTGTGAGATTGCACTGGAAGAAAGCATCAAATGGTTATGTGTGAACTTGAGAGGGAGTTTCTCATTGTCCCTCTGTTCCTTAAGATAATAATGTGTTTGTGAAAGAAAAACAAGCTGCTTTAGAATTCAAGAAAGAAGGAGATGGAATGGTTTATATGCAGCCAGAGGTATTAGGTTTTGTGAGAAGTAGAGTTTCTCTAAAGTAAAGTTTTCTCATAAGTAAGATAGAAGGCATAATGTAATTTTCTAATAAGCCTTGAGTAATAAAACTCTATAGTGGACCTTAATGAAATTCCACCTGGTATCTATCAGATGGCAATAACAGTAGAGGTTGACTGTTTCAATAATAGAATAATTCTAGCTAAAGTCACAAAGGCGTTGATTCTGGCAAGTTCTTTTTCTCAATACTTGGAATTATTACTATTTAGGGAAGAAGTGGGAGTAATAAGGAAATATTACAATGGTAGTAGGGAGGAGTTTTATTTCTGACATTGTAAGCATAGCTCTAAAAAGTTTAACTTGAACATTTCTTATGACATAACATTTAGGAGATGAATGTGCTGGGCAGCATTTAGATTCTTCGGTATTATTAGAATGTTTCTACCTTAACTTCAAAAGAAGCAATTTAAGCGTGTCCAATATTACTTTATCTAGGTGCATACCAAAAGCATCTTTAATTATTAGGAATCACATGCTACTAAAGCTTAATTAACTAGAATTCAGCTACCTGGACTTCACAATTAACTTGAATTTCTTTTTGTATTGTATCCAAGGCTTAAGGGAAATTGCCAGATAATAAGGTATTAAAAAAAAAAACAAAACCCAACTCATATATTTTAACACTAAAGCATGTCATGCTGAATGTGCACCTCAGGTCAGGATTCTGTGCGTTCCAATTCTGCTACACCTGGGATTAAAGGCTGAACTTGGAAATCAGATGGACCTAACTGAGAGTCCTTGTTATACTTGTTATTAGTCTCCAGGCAAGTTATTTATTTTCTTGATAGCTCGATTCATTCATCTGCACAAAAGAGATAATAATACTGTCTTGCTGTAATGTAAGAAGAGTCAAAAGGGATTGCATAAGTAAAGCAGAGAGCGACTCAGGCACTTGACAGGTGCTCAAGAAACTGAAATCATTTAAAACCAAGATTTAACCATCCTAGTGTCACAAATAATCCAAAAAAAGGTGACATTACATTTGGTATTCAGTACTCTTATAGAAAATTATGCCTTCATTTTTTCAAAAACTATTTTTAACAATGATGATTAAAATTAAAATATTTCCTGGTTAACCCTTGTTAAGCTACAATTAAAATCAGGTAACTAGAATTTCCATAGAAAATATTCAGGTTAATAAAGACTAGACTTTTTACATATTCAGAAACTACAGTGTTTTATCTACAAAAAAAATAAGATCACCTTCCAGAGTCAATAGACTGGTTAACTCTGATTTTAGCGAAGTTTAAATAGACTGCCAGGTAGGAATTAGTGCTATGTTTCTCTGGCTGTTTAAGCTAATTCTGAAATTTTCAAGTCTTGCTGTCTCACACATGCCTTATAATTAATTTCGTAGTTTTGTTTTTTGCTGAATACCTATTATCACCTTTATTTTGCAGGGATAATAGACTTTTTTCTTGACTAATGTTGAATGGTTCTGAATTTTCTTCTCTTTTGCATTTGGGGCAAAACAGACGAATCACATAGATATGACTTTGAAAAGATCGATTTTCAAATATAAGTTATATCAGGATGTGGCAAATTTCACCCAGGATGGGGAGGCGAAAGTTGTCAGCAAGTTTGAGGAGATGGAACATGGCCTGGAAGGAAGAGGAGTTTAAAATAAAGGCTAAGAAGAAGGAGAACATTCTAAGTGGGGTTAGCCGTGATGTTTTTAAATGTATAATTTAACAAATTTACTAGCAAACAAGCAAAATAGTAATACCTGTTTATTCCTGATTCAAGCACAGTATTTGCAAACTAACATGCTTGTTGGTTGAGTCATTTTGTTAATTTTGTCTTGTCACCAATGATTAGATTATTAACTATGTCCTTTTTTAATTTTCCAAAATATTCTCTAACTATAAGGACCTTGGCCAACTAAATTACTTTATCTCTTTTGCTTGTTTGTTTTGTTAAGTGTGGTGAGGTTGTGTGTGTGTGTGGGGGGGGCATTTATAAGGACTGTCAACTGTGATTTCACTTATTTTTTTTAAGAAATTCTAAGCTGGCATAGGAAAATGGGGAGGGATGAAGACAAATGAGGCATGATCAGATGCCACCAGTGGAGGCTGGCACCTGGCTGATGCCCATAAAGTGTGCCAAGGCTATAAAGGAAAGCCCGGCTAATGAATGTGCCCTACTGTGTTTTGTGGCTGATTGAAAGAGGACAAAGAAAGGGCCAGTCAGGGTAGGTAGAAGCCAGGAGCCTTCAACAAGGGGCTATTGTTACCTTGCCCAAGAAGGTATCTAGATAACTGGAGACAGGCACCTTCTAAGCCACTTGCTTTTCTTAAGCTTCATGCCCTTGCATGCATGGCTGCTTCCATTTATCATCTTTCATTTCCTTCTTTCCTCCTCTAGTTAACTTTATAACTGAGGAAATCATAAAGAAGAATTTCATCCTATCAGTAAAAATTGGCATAACAATGAAACAATGATCAATTTGGCTTCATCAAGGAGGCATATTTCACACTAACAAGATTTATTGACATATATTAATGTTAGTGTTGAGCTATGTTTAAGATCTGCAAATCTCTGTGACTATAGATATAAGGAAACCAATAATCCTATAAGTGAAGCTACAGATATATATGTATTGATAAATAAGAGGTATTGATAGCAAAATTTCTATATAGATATTTCTAAAGCTGCTTCTTAGAAACTCAATTAAATTTTAAAGTGTTTTTTTTTTTTAAACGTTCCTCTAGTCATCTGAAACCACAGACTCCTTAAATCTCCCAAGCTTCAAAATGTATTCACTTCCTTCAGCTGACATTATTCAGAAATAAGGAGGAAAACAAACCCCAGCTCAACAAAACTTGACATTTCAGGGAGTTAAGGCCCTCCAAACATCATAATATAAAACAGTTGCTATCAGGGCGCCTGGGTGGCTCAGTTGGTTAAGCGACTGCCTTCGGCTCAGGTCATGATCCTGGAATCCCTGGATCGAGTCCCGCATCGGGCTCCCTGCTCGGCAGGGAGCCTGCTTCTGCCTCTGACCCTCCCCCCTCTCATGTGCTCTCTCTCTCTCATTCTCTCTGTCTCAAATAAATAAATAAATACAATCTTTAAAATAGTTGCTATCATTTGAAAGGTCAGTGACATTTAGGGCTGCCTGTGGTCAACAGCACTCATCTCAAGCACAGATTTGACTGAAGCCCAGGCAGACTTGCTAATCCTTTGGTTCTCAATGCAGTTGCTTGGAATGCAGTGCTAGGCACAGCACAACACTAGAATTTCCCATGGTTATAGGAGACAGAAGGCAGCCTGGGGCGGGTACCCTGGTCTATACAGAGCTGAAGAGGAGTCTGGCAGGCTGGAAAAAAAGAGAGAGAAAAGCCTTGACATTTCTATGCATTATTTCTTTCCTATCTCTCTCCTTTTGTTGTCTCCATAATGTTATCCATTTCATCTTTTTGTTGTGGGAGTGATTAAAGATCTCAACTCAACATTCTACAAACATAAAAAATTTTTAATTTTTTGAATAACTGATAATAAACTTGCTCTCATAATTTCCTCACTTAGGTACTGAGGGAGGAGAAAGAGGAATCTATTTGATCTCATCAAATAAAATATCCCAGTGTAATCTGATACTGTTTTAAATCTCAGACTTTTCAAAAAGCTTAAATCTCTCACCCTCCTGCTGAGGCTAGTTTTTTGTTCAAGAGCAGCTGCTACTGCTACTGTTGGGAAGATTGAGTTGCAGAGTTTGGCATGCCCCATATTCCTCGTCCTTCTCATAATTTTCCCATGTTTTCCCTTTGAGCTGCACCCTCTGCAGAAGCAGCACAAGAGCTGGAGGGTAGGGCAACCATCTTCCTATGAGAGTGAAGGTGTCTACAGACTCTAGAAACATGGGTGTGGTCACTCTTTGTTGACCCCTGTGGTGCCGTTCCCTAGTCTGGTTCCTGGCATGATGCTGCAGACTCAGCGACAGCTGGGTCTATCTGGGTGGAGGGAAGTGCCCATGACTTAGACCTTGATCATTCTGTTTTTCATGGTCTCTGCTAAAATGGGGATTGCAGTGTAGGTGGCATTCAGAATTTGCATGGGCGGCATTCAGCTCCAAAATGTAATCAACCTCAGGCAGATCACTGGAGGATAGTCAAACTTTCCTGTAGCTCTTGCCAACAGTACATGCTGTATCCCTTCAGGCTGGACAACTCTGCTTTGCATAGTGATCACAAAGGCAAGCTATTGGCTTCCCTCCTTCACTTAATCTCATTTGGGTCACAGAAACCAGCAGGGGTCTTGCCTTGATACCCAAAGTCACTGAGAACTGGAATGGCAATATCCTCACTTTCTCTTTCCATGGTGTGCTCCATGCTATGGTCCCCTCTCATTCTACTGGCCTAGATACTGCTGAACCTCTTGCCATCAAAAATATCCAGATAAGCAGCTGGCACCAGTCCTTAGTTTCCAGAAACATCACCGAACTTCAGAGGACTTCTGTACAATGTGCTTAGTTACTCCAATTCAGGGAGAAAGAAGGGATACCAGCATTATTTTGGTTGGGCCTAGCTGGTAGAGTAGACAACACTTAAAAAAGTATCATAAAGAAAAATTAACTTTTGTGTATGTGCATATGTATGTGTGCATGTGTACACAGTTCTATGAGTTTTAACACACATATATATACATAGATAATACATACACGTGTAAGTTTGTGCAACCAACCACCACTATAATCTGGAAATATAATGGCTACATCACCCCAAAAAACTCACTTGTGCTATTCCTTTAGAGTTATACCTCCCCCTCACCCATAATCCCTGGAAATCATGGATTTGTTCTTTAATACAATAGGTTCATCTTTTCAAAAATGTCATAAAATGGAACCACAAGTATATAATTTTTTGAGACTCAAGGGTTTTGAGGTTCAACCAAGTTATTAATTATTGCATGTATCAATAGCTGTTCCTTTATGATGCTGAGCATTCCATTGCATGGGAATTTGTCCACAGTTTGTTCATCCATTTACCCTTTCAAAGACATTTGAGCTATTTCCAAGTTTTAGTGATTATGAATAGAGCTGCTATAAACATTCATGTACAGGTCTTGTGTGAACATTAGTTTTCATTTCTCTAGGGAAAATACTCAGCAGAGAGATTTCGAGGTCATATGGTTGAACTTTATTTAAAAAAAAAACTGCCAAGCTGTTTTCCTAGAATGGTTCTACCATTTTGCATTCCCACCAGCCATGTAGGAGAGATCCCATTTTTCCTTTTGCCAGGGTTTGGTATTTCTTCTGTTTTGTGTTTGTTCCATTCTAATATGGGTGTAGTAGTATCTCCTCATGGTTTTAACTTGCACTTCCCTAATGCCTATCCTTATAATTTCTTCAGTGAAGTGATTGCTCAAGTCCTTTGCCCATTTTTTCCCCTTAAACCATTTATTAAGTGAATTTTTTTCTTTCTTTTCTTTCTCTTTTGAGTTTTGAATGTTCTTTTTATAGTCTAGATATGTCCTTTGTCTGATATGTGGCTTGTAAATATTTTATCAGTCTGTAGCTTATCTTTTCATTTTCTTAACAGTGTCTCACTAAACAAAAGTTTTTAATTTTGATGGACTAAAATTTATCATATCTTTTCTTTTATAGATCATGCTAATGGAATATCATGTCTAAAAACTCTTCATTTAATCCTAGATCATGAGATTTTTTTCAGTTGTTTTCTTCTAGAAGTTTTATGGTGTAGGTTTTAGATTAAAGCTTATTACCCATTTTTAGTTAATTTTTGTGTATGAGATTTAAATTGAGGTATACTTTTTTTTATAAAAAGATAACCTGTTGTTCCAACATCATTTATTGAAAGGGCTATACTTTCTCCATTGAGTTGCTTTTGCATTATTGTTAAAAATGAAATAGTCATATTTGTGTGGGTCTATTTCTGGACTCTGTTCTGTTCCCTTGACCTATATGTATTTCTTCATGAATACCACTCTGTCTTATTACTGTAGCTTAAAGTCTTAAGATTGGATACTGTGATTCCTCCAACTTCATTATTCTTCAAAACTGTTTTAGTTATTCTAGTTCCTCTACCATTCATATACATTTTAGAATCAGCTTGTTTATATCTTCAAAAAAATCCTGCTTGGGGCAACGCTCTCAGGTCCCCTCCCTCTTCAGGAGCTTTGTACTCTCACTCAATAAACTTTGCTGTCCACCAAAAAAAAAAAAAAAAAAATCCTGCTTGTATTTAGATTAGTATTGCATTAAATCTATAGATCAACTTGGTGAGAATTGGCATCTTTAACATGTTGACTCTTCCAATTAATGAACACAGTATGTCTCCATTTATTTCAGTCTTCTTTGAGGTTTTTTTTAATAGATATTTTGTAGGTTTGGCGTGTAGCTCCTGAATATTTTTTTTAAGACTCTACCCAACTATTGCAATTTGGGGACTTATTATAAATGGCATATTTTTTGTTTTAGTGTCGACTTTTCTTTTTAAACTACAGTAAAACACACATAACATAATTTTTTTTTAAGATTTTGTTTATTTATTTGACAGAGAGAGACATAGCGAGAGAGAGAACACAAGCAGGGCGAGTAGGAGAGGGAGAAGCAGGCTTCCCCATGGAGCAGGGAGCCCGATGTGGGGCTCGATCCCAGGACCCTGGGATCACGACCTGAGCCGAATGCAGACGCTTAACGACTGAGCCACCCAGGCACCCCAAATTTTATCATTTAAATCATTTTATTTTATTTTATTTAAGTAAACTCTACCCCTAACTTGGGGCTTGAGCTCACAATCCTGAGATCAAGAGTCATAAGCTCTACCAACTGAGCCAGCCAAGCACCCCTCATTTTAATCATTTTAAAATGTACAATTCAGTGGCATCAAGTACATTCATAATGTCATACAATTATCACCTCTATCTGGTTCCAGAACTTGCTTATTGCCCCAAAAGTAAATAGTATTATTTTTTAAAGTTCAGTTTTCAGTTGTACATTGTTAGCATATAGAAATAAGACTCTTATGTGTTTACTTTGTGTTTGTGACCTTTCTAAATTCACTTACTAGTTTGAGGAGTTTTGTTGTAGATTTATTGGGATTTTCTACATAGACAATTTGCAATCTATAAATGAGGATAGTTTTATTTATTCCTTTCCAATCCACTGGGTTTTTTATTTTAAAAATTGCCATTTAGTTCTTCTTTATATCTTCTGACACTTTCTATTTTAATATTTCTTTCAAGAATGTTTGCAATTACTTATTTGAGTGCTTTTATAATAGCTGTTTTAAGGTCTTTTGTCAGATATCCCAGTATCTATGTCATCGTGTTGGTATCTGCTGATTATCTTTTCCCACATGAGTTAACATATTCCTGGTTCTTCATAGGCCAAACAGTTTTGGACCGTATCCTGGACTTGTTGAATATTACTTTATGAGACTCTGAGAACTGTTTAAATCATATGAAGAATATTATTTTTGTTTTAGCAGATAACCAACCTGGTTAAGTTCAGGCTCCAATTCCAACCCTCCTTTTGTGGTCTGTGGTTCCAATGTCAGTTCAATTTTCAAAGCTTTTATGGTACTCTTTAGATTCGTCTCACAGGTGCACCACTCAGTGGTCAGTGTGGGACCTGGGTGGAGTTCATCCATTACCTCAGTTCTCAAAGTCTTTGATTTTCTAATTAGGATCAAATCCAGGCATGGGCATGACAGGCTTGAGCCTAGGAGTTCCTGAACGTAGTCAGTTTCCCGAGATGCTCCCTCTTCACTATCTCCCTAGTATTTTCCAGTTCACTAGTTTCCTCTTTTTGATCCCCTAGCCAGAAACTTTTCACTTCCATACCTGCACCGTATCTGGGGCCAAGTGACAGGAGGAGATATGAGAGGGAGAGGATAAGAGAGATGAAAGAAAAGGAAAGCAATGGGATTTGATCCCACTTGTGAGAGCTGCAACTCCACTGAACAGGGAAAAAGTTTCTCTCCTTTTGAGTTTCAGAGTTTGGGCTCCAGCAGGTTGCTGTTGCCACTGCTATCACTGCTGCCACCATTGCCACAGGATAATCTGGTGGCTGGTACCTGAGAAATTGGAGAAAATAAAAAATAAAGAGGTGATTTCCCCCACACTCTCTGAAATTTAGTAGATCCCTTCATTGCTTCTTAAGCCAGAACTAAAGTGCTTCTCCTGATCTGTCCCTATACACATCACACACTTGCACATTTCCAGCTACCTTAAGTTCAGGCTGTAGCATATGGGAGGGAAAATAAAATGGTAAACTCACCAATAGTTCAGTGCTATTTTGAATTACAGTGTTCCCTGATCTGCCTGCTGGTGTATATTTCCTTTGTTGGGTCTTCAAATATCTGAACCATGCTTTCTGTCTATGTTTTATACCTGCATTCAGTGAGAGAACAAGCAGCATATGTTTATGCCATCATACCTAGAAACAGAACTTCTGACAAGTTTTGCATGACGTAATTTTTTTAACCCAGCCAATTTTGATTTAGAAAAAGTGTTGTCAATTAAGGCATCACTACATAAAATCAGAATAAAAGATTACTGGATCTATACTCTTTCCATGCTTCAGCTTCCCCTTCTGAAAAGTGAAGATAATAATAATTTTTACTTTACAGAGTTGTTATGAGATTTAGATGAGGTAATATATATGTAACACTTAGAATTGTGCCTCAAATATAGTGGTTTATAAACTTTTGGTATCATCATCATGCACCATTAGAAAGACATTAATCATTTTTGTAACATTAGATCTATTTTTGATATTTCAAATATATGTGCAAATGGAGATAAAAAGACAAATTTTAAGCAATTATATAGAATGTAGGAAAAATGTCAGATAAATATATAATATCAATTTTATACTTATGTGTGAAAACTAAGCAAGTAAAATGAAATTTAGACCTGAAAATCCACTGAAAATTTGGAGTTCTTTTTACTATAGATACCAGTTTGTAAAAAGAAATCATGATTTTCCTTGACACTTACTGCAAACATGAGTTTTCTTATTAGATGAATATATAATTTCTCATTGTTTCTTTGAAGAACAATTTACCAAGAATCCAAAACTTATTCAACTCTAAATGCTGAAAAAATTAGGATGACCTACTAAAATCGCTCCCTCGATTTGGGAAAGCACTGAGTCTTATTTTCCAAACTAATAACAGTTCACATCTGCTGAGTTGAATTTCCCTTAAAAAGTCCTGTCCGGGGGCACCTGGGTGGCTCAGATGGTTGAGCGTCTGCCTTCAGCTCAGGTCGTGATCCCAGGGTCCTGGTTCGAGTCCCACATCGGGCTCCCTGCTCAGCGGGGAGACTGAGTCTCCCTTTCCCTCTGCCTGCTGCTACCCCTGCTTGTGCTCTCTCTCTCCTGTCGAATAAATAAAAAAATCTTTAAAAAAAAAAGTCCTGTCCAAATTGCTTTAGAAGTGTCCCTTCCATTCTTGCTGTTGTTTGTACACAGGAACAGCCACACTAACAATTCTGTATATTTTGTCAGGCTTTTTGTTGTTCTCAGACATTCTTGGGGGTTAGTCTTTAAGTCAGGGATTGGACATTCATTTACAGTTTTTTAAAGGAGCATAGCCATAATTTTAGCTTGGTTAGCTGACATCATTCTTTAATTTCATTCATATCTCTAAAATGTCAACATAGTCCAACCCTGTTTCTCCTTAGAAATATTTTCTTCAAATGTAAAGAAAATTAACCCATAAGTCCCCAGATTGTGCCTACTTAAATTACAAAAGGACTATATGCATAGTCTGAGTGAAAAAAAATGACTATTTCCAAGATGCAGTCTCACTAAACCTTTCTACTTCTATGTTGTATCTTACCTGACACATGCTGCTGGCTCTCAGTAGTCATCCTCTAACCTGTATAGTCCCAAAATGGAAGAGAGCAGCTTTTACATCTCCTTATACTGCCATTATTCCCTTATGCCAGTGGGGCTAGCTCAAGAGAAGGCCTACAGGGGGAGGAGCAAGATGGCAGAGGAGTAGGAGACCTAAATTTCGTCTGGTCCCAGGAATTCAGCTAGATAGGGATCAAACCATTCTGAACAGCTACGAACTCAACAGGAGATCGAAGAAAAGAATAGCAGCAAATCTCTGAACAGAAAAGCGACCACGTTCTGGAAGGTAGGACGTGCAGAGAAGTGAATCCAAGGCGATATTCGGGAAAATAGATGGCGGGGGAGGGGGCCTCCGTCCGCCACTTCTGGCAAGTGATAGAGCCACGGAGCACAAAATTGGAACTTCTAGAAGTCAGCTCCGCTGAGGGATGTCACTCCAGTGGCTAAGCAGGGGGTGGAACCCTCGTGGGACAGTGTGGTCTCAGGACCCTCGGGGTCACAGAAAGACCGGGGGTGCCTGAGTGTGACAGGGCTCCCAGGTATCGGAGCGGGGAAGCCGGCTGCAGAGACAGAGCCAAGGCATGGGCTCTCAGCTCAGGGTTGCCATAAACCGTGATCCACAAGACAGTCGGGTCACTGCTCCTCCAGCAGGGACCCAACAAGCGACAGATCCAGGGAGACTCCCCTTCCTCCCCCAGGAGGAGTGGCACGGGAGTGCACTGCAGGGATCTGCTGGGTTTGGAGACTCCACATGGGGTTGTGTGCCAGAGATAGAAACGCTCCGTCACAGGCCGGGTGAGCATGGAGTGCGGACAGAGACCGGGGAGAGGGGAGTGACTGCTTTTCTCTGGGGGCTCACTGAGGAGTGGGGTCCCGAGTTCTCGACTCCTCCGGGTGGAGATTGGGAGGCCGTCATTTTCACTCTCAGCCTCCAAAGCTGTATGGAAAGCTTGCAGGGAACAAAAGCTCCCGAGAGCAAACCCGAGCAGATTACTTAGCCCGGACCAGGCAAGGGTGGGGCAATTCCGCCTCCAGCAAAGACATTTGGGAGCCATGGCAACAGGCCCCTCCCCCAGAAGATCAGCAAGAACAACCAGCCAAGACCAAGTTTACCAATTAATGAGAATGGCAGAACTCCAGTGCTAGGGGAATACTGCACATAGAATTCATGGCTTTTTTACCATGATTCTTTAGTCTTTCAAAGTTAATTTTTTAAAATTTTCTTTATTTTTTTTCTTTTTCTTTTTTTTTTTTTTGGAATTTTTCTTCTTTCCTTTTTCAACCAACATCAATTCCTTTTTTAAAATAGTTTTAAATTTTCATTCTTAGTCATATGCTATCCCTTCATTGTATTTAACCTTATGTTTTGTATATATATATATAAAATATATATATATAAGTTTTTCTTTCTTTAAAATTTTGAGATAGTTTCTTCTAACAGACCAAAATATACCCTAAATCTAGTGTATGGCTTTGTTCTAGTCTCCCGCCTGATCACATTCTCTCCTTTTTTTTTTTTTTTAATTTTTCTTCTTTCTTTTTTCAACCAACTTCTTATCAATTCCTTTTTAAAAATCTTTTTAAATTTTCATCTTTACAATCATATTCCATCCCTTCATTATATTTACCCTTATTTTTGTATATATATAAGTTTTTCTTTCTTTAAAATTTTGGGAGGCAGTTTCTTCTAACAGACCAAAATACACCCCAAATCTAGTGTGTGGCTCTGTTCTATTCACCAGCCTGATCATATTCTTTTTTTTTTTCTTTCTTTTCCCCCCAGTTTTGGGTCTTTGCTGATTTGTTTAGTGTATATTTTTCTGGGGTCGTTCTTACCCTTTTAGCATTTTGTTCTCTCATTCTTCTGTTTTTCTCTGGACAAAAAGACAAGATCAAAAACTCACCTCAAAAAAAAAGAACAAGAGGCAGTACTGACTGACAGGGACCTAATCAATACAGACATTAGTAGGATGTCAGAACTAGAGTTTAGAATGATGATTGTAAAGATACTAGCTGGGCTTGAAAAAAGGATAGAAGATACTAGAGAATCCCTTTCTGGAGAAATAAAAGAACTAAAATCTAACCTAGTCGAAATCAAAAAGGTTATTAATGAGGTGCAATCAAAAATGGAGGCTCTAACTGCTAGGATAAATGAGGCAGAAGAGAGAATTAGTGATATAGAAGACCAAAGGATGGAGAATAAAGAAGCTGAGAAAAAGAGAGATAAACAACTACTGGATCACGAGGGCAGAATTTGTGAGATAAGTGATACCATAAGATGAAACAATATTAGAATAATTGGGATCCCAGAAGAAGAAAGAGAGAGAGGGGCAGACGGTATATTGGAGCAAATTAGAGTGGAGAACTTCCCTAATTTGGGGAAGGAAACAGGCATCAAAACCCAAGAGGCACAGAGAACCCCCCTCAAAATCAATAAAAATAGGTCAACACCCCGACATTTAATAGTAAAACTTACAAGTCTCAGAGACAAAGAGAAAATCCTGAAAGCAGCTTTGGAGAAGAGGTCTGTAACCTACAATGGTAGAAATATTAGATGGGCAGCAGACCTATCCACAGAGACCTGGCAGGCCAGAAAGGACTGGAAGGATATATTCGGGGCACTAAATGAGAAAAATATGCAGCCAAGAATACTATATCCAGCTAGGCTGTCATTGACAATAGAAGGAGAGATAAAAAGCTTCCAGGACAAACAAAAACTAAAGGAATTTGCAAACACGAAACCAGCCCTACAAGAAATATTGAAAGGGGTCCTCTAAGCAAAGAGAGAGCCTAAAAGTAACATAGGCCAGAAAGGAACAGAGACAATATACAGTAACAGTCACTTTACAGGCAATACAAAGGCACTAAATTCCTATCTTTCAATAGTTACTCTGAATGTAAATGGGCTAAATGTCCCTATCAAAAGACACAGGGTATCAGATTGGATAAAAAAAACAAGACCCATTGATATGCTGTCTGTAAGAGACTCATTTTAGACCCAAAGACACATCCAGATTTAAAGTGAGGGAGTGGAAAACCATTTACCATGCTAATGGACACCAAAAGAAAGCTGGGGTGGCAATCCTTATATCAGACAAATTAGATTTTAAACCAAAGACTATAATAAGATATGAAGAAGGGCACTATATCCTACTTAAAGGGTCTATCCAACAAGAAGATCTAACAATTGTAAATATCTATGCCCCTAACATGGGAGCAGCTAATTATGTAAGCCAATTAACAACAAAATCAAAGAAACACATTGACAACAATACAATAATATTAGGGGACTTTAACACCCCCCTCACTGAAATGGACAGATCATCTAAGCAAAAGATCAACAAGAAAATAAAGACTTTAAATGACACACTGGACCAGATGGACTTCACAGATATTTTCAGAACATTCCATCCCAAAGCAACAGAATACACATTCTTCTCTAGTGCCCATGGAACATTCTCCAGAATAGATCACATCCTGGGTCACAAATTAGGTCTCAACTTGTACCAAAAGATTGGGATCATTCCCTGCACATTTTCAGACCACAATGCTTTGAAACTGGAACTCAATCACAAGAAGAAAGTTGGAAAGAACTCAAATACATGGAGGCTAAAGAGCATCCTACTAAAAAATGAATGGGTCAACCAGGAAATTAAAGAAGAATTAAAAAAATTCATGGAAACAAATGAAAATGAAAACACAACTGTTCAAAATCTTTGGGATGCAGCAAAGGCAATCCTAAGAGGAAAGTATATAGCAATACAAGCCTTCCTCAAGAAACAAGAAAGGTCTCAAACACACAACCTAACCCTACACCTAAAGGAACTGAAGAAAGAACAGCAAATGAAGCCTAAACACAGCAGGAGAAGAGAAATAATAAAGATCAGAGCAGAAATAAAAAGAACAGTAGAAACCAAAAGAACAGTAGAACAGATCAACAAAACTAGGAGCTCGTTCTTTGAAAGAATTAATAAGATTGATAAACCCCTGGCCAGACTTATCAAAAAGAAAAGAGAAACAACCCAAATAAAATCACAAATGAGAGGAGAGATCACAATCAATACTAAAGAAATACAAACAATTAGAACATATTATGAGCAACTATATGCCAGAAAATTAGACAATCTGGAAGAAATGGATGCATTCCTAGAGACGTATGAACTACCAAAAGTGAACCAGGAAGAAATAGAAAACCTGAACAGACCTATAACCACTAAGGCAATGGAAGCAGTCATCAAAAATCTCCCAACAAACAAAAGCCCAGAGCCAGATGGCTTCCCAGGGGAATTCTACCAAACATTTAAAGAAGAATTAATACCTATTCTTCTGAAACTGTTCCAAAAAACAGAATGGAAGGAAAACTTCCAAACTCATTTTAAGAGGCCACCATTACCTTGATCCCAAAATGAAACAAAGACCCTATCAAAAAGGAGAATTACAGGCCAATATCCCTGATGAACATGGATGCAAAAATTCTCACCAAAATACTAGCCAATAGGATCCAACAGTACATTAAAAGGATTATTCACCATGACCAGTGGGATTCAGTCCTCGGCTGCAAATCTGGTTCAATATCTGCAAATCAATCAATGAGATACAATACATTAATAAAAGAAAGAACAAGAACTATATGATACTCTCAATAGTTGCAGAAAAAGCATTTGACAAAGTACAGCATCCTTTCTTGTTTAAAATTCTTCACAGTGTAGGGATAGAGGGGACATACCTCAATATCATAAAAGCCATCTATGAAAAACCCATAGTGAGTATCATCTCAATGGGGAAAAACTGAGAGCTTTTCCCCTAAGGTCAGGAACACGGCAGGGATGTCCACTATCACTACTGCTGTTCAACATAGTACTAGAAGTCTTAGCCTTAGCAATCAGACAACCAAAAGAAGTCGGTGGCATCCAAATTGGCAAAGAAGAAGTCAAACTCTCACTCTTTGCAGATGATATGATACTTTATGTGGAAAACCCAAAAGACTCCACCCCAAAACTGCTAGAACTCATACAGGAATTCAGTCAAGTGGCAGGATATAAAATCAATGCACAGAAATCAGTGGCATTCCTATACACCAACAACAAGACAGAAGAAAGAGAAATTAAGGAGTCAATCCCATTTACAACTGCACCCAAAACCATAAGATAACTAGGAATAAATCTTAACCAAAGAGGCAAAGAATCTGTTACTCAGAAAACTATTGAATACTCATGAAAGAAATTGAGGAAGACACAAAGAAATGGAAAAACGTTCCATGCTCATGGATTGGAAGAAAAAATATTGTGAAAACGTCTATGCTACCTAGAGCAATCTACACATTTAATGCAATCCCCATCAAAATACCGTCAACTTATTTCAAAGAAATGGAACAAATAATCCTAAAATTTGTATGGAAACAAAAAAGACCCTGAATAGTTAGAGGAAGTTTGAAAAAGAAAAGCAAAGCTGGTGGCATCACCATTCTGGACTTCAATCTCTGTTACATAGTTGTAGTGATCAAGACAGTATGGTACTGGCACAAAAACAGACACATAGATCAATGGAGTAGAATAGAGAGCCCAGAAATGGACCCTCAACCCTATGGTCAACTAATCTTCGACAAAGCAGGAAAGAATGTCCATTGGAAAAAAGACAGTCTCTTCAACCAATGGTGTTGGGAAAATTGGACAGCCACATGCAGAAGAATGAAACTGGACCATTTCCTTACCCCACACACAAAAATAGACTCCAAATGTATGAAAGACCTCAATGTTAGACAAATCCATCAAAATCCTTGAGGAGAATACAGGCAGCATCCTCTTCGACCTCAGCCGCAGCAACTTCTTCCTAGAAACACCGCCAAAGGCAAGGGAAGCAAGGGCAAAAATGAACTATTGGGACTTCATCAAGATAAAAAGCTTTTGCACAACAAAGGAAACAGTCAACAAAACCAAAAGACAACTGACAGAATGGGAGAAGATATTTGCAAATGACATATCAGATAAAGGGCTAGTATCCAAAATCTATAAAGAACTTATCAAACTCAACACCCAGAGAACAAATAATCCAATCAAGAAATGGGCAGAAGACATGAACAGACTTTTCTGCAAAGAAGACATCCAAATGGCCAATAGACACATGAAAAAGTGCTCAACATCACTTGGCATCAGGGAAATACAAATCAAAGCCACAATGCGATACCACCTCACACCAGTCAGAATGGCTAAAATTAACAAGTCAGGAAACAACAAATGTTGGCGAGGATGTGGAGAAAGGGGAACCCTCTTACACTGTTTGGAATGCAAGCTGGTGCAGCCACTCTGGAAAACAGTATGGAGATTCCTCAAAAAGTTGAAAATAGGGCTACCCCACGACCCAGTAATTGCACTACTAGGGATTTACCCCCAAAATACAAATGTAGTGAAAAGAAGGGGCATGTGCACCCCAATGTTTATAGCAGCAATGTCTACAATAACCTAACTATGGAAAAAGCCTAGATGTCCATCAACGGATGAATGGATAAAGAAGATGTATATATATTATTGTATGATGGAATGGAATGGAATGGAATGGAATATTAGGCAGTCATCAAAAAATGAAATCTTCCATTTGCAATGATGTGCATGGAACTAGAGGGCATTATGCTAAGCAAAATAAATCAGTCAGAGAAAGATAAATGTATGATCTCACTGGTATGAGGAATTTGAGAAACAAGACAGAGGATCATAGGGGAAGGGAGGGAAAAATGAAACAAGATGAAACCAGAGAGGGAAACAAACCGTAAGAGACTCTTAATCTTAGGAAACAAACTGAGGGTTGCTGGAGTAGAGGGGTTGGGAGGGATAGGGTGGCTGGGTGATGGACACTGGGGAGGGTATGTGCTATGGTGAGCGCTGTGAATTGTGTAAGACTGATGAATCACAGACCTGTACCCCTGAAAAAAATAATACATTATATGTTAATAAAAAAATAAGTAAAAATAAGTAAATAAATAAATAATAAAATTTAAAAAAGAGAAGGCCTACAGAGGACAGGGCAGTTTCTGAATATTGGAATCCCTCTTCCCTTATGCTGGAGAGGAGAGGGCACAGAGTGTGTGTGTCCTTTATATTGCTGACCTCTTAGGAGAAGGGACAATTATAATGTGATCTGGGCTTTCAGGGATTACCTCCAAGACTAATCTGGAGTCCCCAAATTTCCTTTCCTTCAGACTCACACAGTCAGCTTGCAGGCCCCTTAATTTTATTTTTTCTCTCCTAGCAACTTATGAGTGTGAGAAATGAGAGGCACAGTATTTGCTAGTCAATGAATGAGGGGTCACAATGGGAAGGTGGTCTTTTATTAAGAGAAGATAAATGCTAACTAGTTCTAGGAGCCTGAGTTCTGCACTTCTCCACTACTAGATATCTTGTCCATTCAAACCACCCATCAACGTATAACATGGCCTTGAGGAAAGCCTTCAGAATATCTACAGGTTCAGTCAGACACTTTCATAAATAACCAGAGTTTTCTGACTTCTATGGGGAGATTACTTGGCCTAACAGTGTTTTCAGGAAACTTTAGTCATTTATATATTGTCTTTATGATTTTTTTTTCCATGAGTAAATATCTCTGAAGTCAAGATTTGATGTTCTAATTACATGCTTTCTAATGTATGTTAAAATAGGTACTTGTAACTATCAAAATATATCAGCATCTCTAAGGTGGGCCACATGTATCAGTATTTCAAAGATCCTCAGGTGATAACAATGTCTGGTCAATGTTGTTGAGACCTCATGCTTTAGAGGTTGTTGTGAAAAGAAAATGAGATGCTGGCACACAGTGTTGACTTTCTTATACTTCTAACAAAATGGATACTTCCTTTATACCCTTTCATTGACCAGCAGCTGAAAAATCTGAAAATACAAATAATAAGGTGGTATATTCTAAAGATATGCTTTCATTGGCTTCTATCAGTGAAATCAAGTACCTCCTGATTTCGTAATATGGAGAGTAAAGGGCTTCTGTTTTGTCAACGGTGGTTACTTGCAGCTCTTTTCTGTAGAAGAATGGTATCACCATTAAGCATATGGCTGAATGGCTAGATGGAAGGTGGTCAGTTGACCATGAAATCCAAGGAAATTTCTTTTTTCTTTGTGGTGGCATCAGGCTCTTGGTATATAATTGTGAATAAAAGAGGTGGGTGAAAATAATGGGAGGAGGTAGAAGAGCATACTTTACATTTGATAGTTAGGAAAGACCTCTCTGAAATAAAAACATTTATGTTAAGACCTAAAGGTTGGGAAGAATTTTACCAAAAGAGTAGAAAGAAAGAGCATTTCAGGTTGGGGTGTGAAGTCCTGAGGTTGGAAAAAAGCTTGGTGAATTTAAGGAATTGAAAGATCAATATGATAGGATCCCAGAAAGAAAACAGGAAGTAGCATGCTTACTTACTTATTACTGATGTATTTTGGTTTATTCCAAATGCTATGGGAAGTCACTGAAGAGTTTGGGCCAGGGGATACTATGATATACAATATATATATATATATTTTTTTTTAGTATTTTATTTATTTATTTGACAGAGAGACACAGTGAGAGAGGGAACACAAGCAGGGGGTGTGGGAGAGGGAGAAGCAGGCTTCCTGTGGAGCAGGGAGCCCGATGCGGGGCTTGATCCCAGGACCCTGGGATCATGACCTGAGCCGAAGGCAGACGCTTAATGACTGAGCCACCCAGGCACCCCAGGATATATATTTTTAGATCACTCTGACCACAGACTGGATACAGGCAAGAATGGAAGCAGAGAACAAGTTTAGAGGCTATTCAGTGGTTCATGAGAGAAATGATATGAAAGTGGACATGAGATACATTGTGAAGTAGAATTGACAGAAGATGGAAAAGAAATGGAGGAGTTGATTAAGGGTGAAGGAAGAATCTTGAGCAACTTGGATTATGGCAAAGACCACAGACAAATAAGTTCGTGTGTGTGTGTTGCGTGTGTGTTGTATATGCGTGTGGGGGGGGGTAGATTAAGAGTTCATTTGGGATGTATAAAGTCTGAGATGTCCCTGAGTTCCATCCAAAAGGAAAAGTTGGGGAAGCAGTTGAACTCTGCGGAGAGGATGGAGCTGAAGATAAAAGTTTAGAAATCATCAGCATATTGAAGATATTTAAATCAACAGATATAGGTGAGGTTACTCAGGGAAAGAATGTAGAGGGAAAAGAAGTTCAGGACAAAGCATTGGGCCTCTAAGAATTTAGACATCAGGCAGCAGAGGAGTCCAAATGGTCACATGGGTCAGACACAGACACTGGTCAATCTGAAGAAATGCTACTGACATCCCTAAAACAGGGTCTTGGAAGCCCCCTCCTGTGTTATATTAAGTAAATGTTTACCAGGGCCCAGAAGAGGGTCCAAGACAGCAGAAAGGCTGGGGCAGAAGTGGCTCAGGACTATAGCTATTTACAAGTGGTATGAAGTATTTCAATATTTTAGTAACAGGTATAGTCAAAGTGGTACAGACCAATGAATATCAGTACCGGATCCTGCAAAGGAACACAGAGGAGTAACTAGAGTGGTAGGCAGAGTTTTTGGTGTCTTAGAAGCTTGAAGGTTTAATTGTGTCTAACATTGCTGAGATGAGGCAACATGCAGACCTTGACAACAGAAATTTCAGTGGAAGTATGGGAATGAAGCCAAATTACAGTGGGTTGAAGAGTAAATGAAGGACAGTATTCATATGCCACTCTTTGAGAAATTTGGCTACAAAATAGAGAAGAAAATTGAAGAAGTAGATGGAGGGATGTGTAAAGAGACAGTAAAATATATTTGCATGCCAGTAAGAGTAACATAGGAGAGTAAGTGTTGGTGATGGAGTCCAGGGGAGAACCAAAGTAATACAGTTTTCAGAAGCAGAGAGATGAAATAGCATCAAGAGCTCATCAAAAGCTAGGAAGAGAAATGAGAGCAGAAGCAGGTTGGCATGAGGTTTGGTGGTAGCAAGATGAAAGATCACAGCCTTGTCTGAGAGCTTTTCTTTTCTTTTTTTTTTTTATTCTTTTTTATTTTTTAGTATTTATTTAAATTCCAGTTAACAACAGTGTAATATGAGTTTCAGGTGTTATAATTTAGTGATTCAACACTTATATAAAATACCTGGTGCTCATCACAATGGGTGCACTCCTTAATCCCCATTACCTTTGACCCATCTCCCATCCTCATCCCCGCTGGTAACCATCAGTTTGTAAGAGTCTGTTTCTTGGTTCGCCTCCCTCTTTGTTTCCTACGCTCCTTTGTTTTGTTTCTTAAGTGCCACATATGAGTGAAATCATATGGTATTTGTCTTTCTCTAACTTATTTTGCTTAGCATATACTCTCCAGCTTCATCCATGTTGTTGCAAATGGTGAGATTTCATTCTTTTTTATGGCTGAGTAATATATTCCGTTGTATATATAGACCAACTCTTCTTTATCTGTTCATCAGTCAATGGACATTTGGGCTGTTTCCATAATCTGGCTGTTATTGTAGATAATGCTGCTATAAACATCAGGGTGCATGTATCCCCTATGAATTAGGTTTTTTTAAATATTTTTATTTATTTATTTGTCAGAGAGAGAGAGAGAGAGTAAGCACACAAGCAGAGGGAGAAGCAGGCTCCCCGCTGAGCCAGGAGCCCTATGTGGGACTCGATCCCAGGACCCTGGGATCATGACCTGAGCCAAAGGCAGACGCTTAACCTACTGAGCCACCCAGGGGTCCCTGAATTAGTATTTTTGTATTCCTTGGGTAAATACTTGGTAGTGCAATTGCTGGATCATAGGGTAGTTCTATTTTTAACTTTTCGAGGAACCTCCATACTTGTCTACAGTGGCTGTACCAGTTTGCTTTCTTACCAACTGTGCAGGGGGTTCCCCTTTCTCCACATCCTTGCCAACACCTGTTGTTTCTTATGTTGTTGATTTTAGCCATTGTGACAGGTGTGAGGCAATATTTCATTGTTTTGATTTGTATTTCCCTGATGATGAGTTATATTGAGCATCTTTTCATGTGTCTGTTGGCCCTCTGTATGTCTTCTTTGGAAAAATATCTATTCCTGTCTTCCACCCATTTTTAAATTGGATTATTCTTTTTTGGGATGATGAGTTTTATAAGTTCTTTATATACTTTGGATACTAACACTTTATCAGATATGCCATTTGCAAATATCTTCTCCCATTCCATCGGTTGCCTTTTAATTTTGTTGATTGTTTCCTTTGTTGTACAGAAGCCTTTTATTTTCATGAAGTCCCAATAATTTAATTTTGCTTTTGTTCCCCTTGCCTCAGGAGACATATCTAGAAAAAAGTTTCTACAGTTCATGTCAAAGAGGTTATTGCCTGTATTCTCCTCTAAGATTTTAATGGTTCCATGCCTCACATTTAGGTCTTTAATCCATTTTAAATTCATTTTTGTGTTTGGTGAAAGACAGTGGCCCAGTTTCATTCTTTTGCATGTTGCCATCTAGTTTTCCCAACATAATTTGTTCAAGAGACTGTCTTTTTCCCATTGGATATTCTTTATTGCTTTGTTGAAGATTAATTGACCATATAGTTGTGTGTTCATTTCTGGGTTTTCTAATCTGTTCCATTGATCCATGTGTCTATTTTTATGCCAGTACCGTACTGTCTTGATCACTACAGCTTTGTAATATAACTTGAAGTCCTGAATTGTGATGTCTCCAGCTTTGCTTCTCTTTTTCAAGGTTGCCTTGGCTACTCAGGGTCTTTTCTGGTTCCATATGAATTTTAGGATTATTTGTTCTAGCTCTGTGAAAAATGCTGGTGGTGGGGCGCCTGGGTGGCTTAGTTGGTTAAGCAACTGCCTTCGGCTCAGGTCATGATCCTGGAGTCCCGGGATCGAGTCCCGCATCGGGCTCCCTGCTCAGCAGGGAGTCTGTTTCTCCCTCTGACCCTCCTCCCTCTCATGCTCTCTGTCTCTCATTCTCTCTCTCGCAAATAAATAAAAAAAAAAATTAAAAAAAAAAAGAAAAATGCTGGTGGTATTTTGATAGGGATTGTATTGAATGCATAGATTGCTTTGGGTAGTATAGACATTCTAACAGTATTTGTTCTTCAGATCCATGAGCATGGAATGGTCTTCCATTTCTTGTGTCATCTTAAATTTCTTTCATCAATGTTTTATAGTTTTCAGAGTACAGGTCTTCTACCTCTTTGGCTAGGTTTATTTCTAGGTATCTTATTGTTTTTGGTGCAATTGTAAATGGGATTGATTCCTTGATTTCTCTTTCTGCTGTTTCATTATTGGTGTATAGAAATGCAACAGATTTCTGTACCTTGATTTTGTATCTTGCAACATTACTGACTTCGTGAATCAGTTCTAGCAATTTTTTTGGTGGAATCTTTCTGGTTTTCTAGATATAGCATCATGTCATCTGCAAATAGTGAAAGTTTGACTTCTTCCTTGCCAATTTTGGAGGATTTATTTCCTTTTGTTGTCTGATTGCCATGGCTAGGACTTCCACTACTATGTTAAGTAACAGTGGTGAGAGTGGACATCCTTCTTATTCCTGACTATAGAGGAAAAGCTCTCAGTTTTCCCCCATTGAGCATGATATTAGCTGTGGGGTTTTAATAGATGGCCTTTGCTATGTTGAGGTATGTTCTCTCTAAACCTACTTTGTTGAGGATTTTTATCATGAAGGTATGTTTGTACTTTGTCAAGTGCTTTTTCTGCACCTATTGGAGTGATCATATTGTTCTTTTTTTTTTTAATCTTTTTTTTTTTAAGATTTTATTTATTTATTTGAGAGAGAGAGCACATGAGAGGGGGGAGGGTCAGAGGGAGAAGCAGACTCCCCGCCGAGCAGGGAACCCGATGCGGGACTCGATCCAGACACTCCAGGATCATGACCTGAGCCGAAGGCAGTCGCCCAACCATCTGAGCCACCCAGGCGCCCGTGATCATATTGTTCTTATCCTTTCTTTTATTAACATGGTACATCAAGTTTATTGATTTGTGAATACTGAACCACTCTTGCAACCCAGGAATAAATCCCACTTGATCATGGTGAATTATTCTTTTAATGTATTGTTAGATTTGGATTGCTGGTATTTTATTGAGGATTTTGGCACCTACGTTCATCAGGGGTATTGGCCTGTAGTTCTATTTTTTAGTGGTGTCTTTATCTGGTTTTTGTATCAGGGTAATGTGGGCCTCTTAGAATAAATTTGGAAGTTTTCCTTCCTTTTCTATTTTTTGCAATAGTTTGAGAAGAATAGGTATTAACTCTTCTTTAAATGTTTGGTAGAATTCTCCTGTGAAGCAATCTGGCCCTGGACTTCTGTTTGTTGGGAATTTTTTGATTACTGATTCAATTCCTTTGCTAGTTATCAGTCTGTTCAATTTTCTGTTTCTTCCTGTTTCAGTTTTGGTAGTTTTCTATGTTTCTAGGAATTTGTCCTTTTCTTCCAGGTTGTCCAATTTGTTGGCATACAGTTTTTCATAACATTCTCTTATCATCATTTGTATTTCTGTGGTGTTGGTTGCTATTTCTCCTCTCTCATTTGTGATTTTATTTATTTGGGTCCTTTCTCTTTTCTTTTTGAAAAGTCTGCCTAGAGGTTATCAATTTTATTAATTTTTTTCAAAGAACCAGCTCCTGATTTCTTTGATCTATTCTATTGGTGTTGGTTTTTTTTTCTTTTAGTTTTTATATCATTTATTCAGCTCTGATCTTTATTATTTCTTTCCTTCTGCTGGCTTTAGGCTTTGTTTGTTGTTCTGTCTAGCTCTTTTAGGTTGTTTATTTGAGATTTTTCTTGCTTCTTGAGGTAGGCCTGTACATCCCTCTTAGGACCACTTTTGCTGCATTGAAGAGGTTTTGGACCATTGTATTTTCATTTTCATTTGTGTCCATGTATTTTTTTAACTTTTTTTTTGATTTCCTGGTTGACCCACTCATTGTTTAGTAGCATCTTGTTTAACTTCCATGTATTTGTGGTCTTTCCAAACTTTTTTTTGTGGTTGACTTCTAGTTTCATAGCACTGTAGTCAGAAAAGATGCATGGTATGATCTCAGTCTTTTTGTATTTGTTGAGGCCTGATTTGTGACCTAACATGTGATCATTCCAGAGAATGTCCCAAGTGAGGGAGTGTACTTTCTTAATGAAGAGCAGCAAACTGTGGTCATTGCCTATAGTCCAGGAGATAAGGTGGAATTTGGGGAGCAAAAGAAACTTCTGCCCAGTTTCTTTTTGCAAATTTTTACACAGTGAATCCCTTTATTATATGTTTATCTTTCTGTTTTATTTTATTTTTGTCTTTGTTTGTATATTTTGAATCAGTACAACTGAGGAAGGGGTTAGCAAGGAATACTTAGGTATATTTGTACCAGGCAAATATCAGTGTTCACTTAGTTTCAGAATATGGAAACTAGAAAACCAGAGAAGAAGTTTGGAATAGCTGATGAGAAAGCCTGCACAGACACCATATATATTTGGAGTCTGAATGGAATGTTTGCTGTCTGTTGAAATTTGAAAATGAAGCAACTGCCTTGCTAACATGGTCTCCACTAAGCCATATCTTGGTTTGCCCATGCATTTTTCTGTTCTAGTTAGATTGCATGCATGGAATATGTCCAATCTTTCCATCAGGAGGTTTCTCTTTACTCTGTAGTTGTACAATGAATAAAAAATCTGACTCACTTCTCTTCAACTGGGAGGAACAGTTCCAAGACACATTTTAGATTTAATATAAATATTCAAACATCCAGATTCTGCCTGGCCTGATTAATTAGGGTATAAGAGAGTCAACTTTCTTTCTTTATTTGTAAAGCTGCAATGTAACAAACTGCCCAGAGGCCACAACAGGTTTCTTTTGTGGCTTCTGAGTGTCAGATTTTGCATTGGAATAATATCTTTTGTCCTTTTGTACTTGAAAAAGATGAAAGGGAAGGAAGTTATCCCATGAGAAAGTTGCTATAAATGATCACATTTAGATGAGATTAAAACTCAAAGAAACACAACAAAGGACACAGTATTTAACATCAAGGAGGAAAAGAAAATTCAGACCAAGAAACAAATATTTTCAAGATAATAGAATTATCTTTCAGTAGACTATATCTTAATAAGGCACATAACAGCATTTTTAGTATGAGAGCAAATAATTTTGGAAAGTAATGTGTTCTCTTGCCATATACATCAGCATGCAGCATGGAGACTGAAGTTGAATTGTACTGAATTCTGTATCTACCTTTGTTTGGTAGAATGACTTTCCAGTCATGTTTAAGGTAATCTGAATACAGGAAAGGAACTACTGAGAAGATTAAATCTCGGTGGTAACAGGTCACAGAATGGGGTGTGGATTTAGTTGGGTCTCGAATTTCAGCGCTGGTCTTAATTGTGTCATTTTGCTTTGTCAACACACACAGCATCAATTCTACATTTACCCTCTGAGCCTTTTGCCTTTTCTTGCTATCTTGACGATTGAAATAGTCCTTTTACCCCAGAACTAGTGATATAGATCATTGAAAAAGTCTGTAAGTCGTCTAGGAATAGATGTGTCATTAGTTATGTATGAACTGCCTCATCAGTAAACTTCAGCTGTTATATTAGTTAGACTAGGCTAACCTCTTCCTTGGCAACATAGCAACCCCTGAGTCTCAGTGGATTAACACGACAAAGGTTTATTTCTTGCTCATGCAAAATCAAATAAGAGAAGAGAGATCAAGAAGGTTACACAAAGGCTTTTCACTGTCACAGTCCAGAAATGACATATACAACTCTTCCACTCACATTAAATAGGACTACTCACACTGTGTGCCTACCTGCAAAGGGGCTCAACGTGTGGTCCTCCATGTGCCCAGGAAGAAGGAAAAAGGATAGACAAGTTTCTACCACAAATTTTCTTTCTATTGGCATTATATATATCACATAACCTATAATATATATAGTATTCTTATTTTGTAAATTACTTAGTTCAAAAGTCCCTCAAGCCTAGAATTGCAGATATGCCAGAATTAAAAATTGTTGGCATTGTTAGATGCTATTAAGGGGAAATTTTATTAGCGTGATTCCTGTTTAAGAGTAGGCCTTTAGAAGAAAAAAAAATCCTATTTTTTTTAAGAAAGTTGTTTTTTTTTTTAAGATTTTATTTATTTATTTGACAGAAAGAGCAAGAGAGCACAAGCTGGGGGAACAGTAGGAGGGTGAGGGAGAAGCAGGCTCCCCGCCAAGCAGGGAGCCCAATGTGGGGCATCTATCCCAGGACCCTGGGATCATGACCTGAGCCGAAGGCAGATGCTCAACCATCTGAGCCACCCAGGAGCACCCCCCAAATCCTATTTTTATAAAATAGTTTCAGATTCCTATAATCAGCTCACATGTATTATTAAAACTAAGATCACCAAAAATATTAATTCTCTGGACTGCATTTGGCAAATTCCCAAGTGAAGATTCCTTGCTGCATTTTTCAGCATAAAGAGAAGTAGGGGAGATGGGAGGAAGAAAACAGAGACATATGGGGCAAAGAAGTTGGATCCATGCAAGATGATTATAGTATAGAGCTCTGGAAACACAATTTCCTTGCTCCCTTCCTCCCTCCCTTTCTCCCTTCCTCCCTTCCTTTCTCTCTCCTTTTCCTCAACAAATATTATTCAATCTCAGCCATATGCCACAAACTGCCAGGCACCAAGGAAACACTCACAAACAAGGTAGTCATTGTCCCTATATTAGGGTAACACTGGGTGCTATAACAGATAAACCCCCAAATCTCAGTGGCTTAACACAATAGAAGTTTGCTTTTAATTCATGTAAAATCCAAAATGTGTGTTTCAGAGCAGTGGGAGGCTGCTTTCAATCAAGTAGTTCACTCACATGGCTCCACAAATTTTACATGTGGCTTCCAGAGTGCTTGACTGCAACAAGCCAGCAGAAGGGGAAAACACATGGATGATCTCATTTAGGAGATTTTTATGGGCCTGGCCTGGGAGTACTCTACACCACTGCCATGTCCAAATGCAGGGAGGGCAGGTCAGAGCAGAAAAGACTTAACAGACCATAGAGAAACAGGCTGAAGGAGTCCTTTTTTGGTTTAGAGAAACAAAAATAAAAAATTTATTCACTTTGGGCGCCTGGGTGGCTCAGTTGGTTGAGCAACTGCCTTCGGCTCAGGTCGTGATCCTGGAGTCCTGGGATCGAGTCCCACATCAGGCTCCCTGCTCAGCAGGGGGTCTGCTTCTCCCTCTGACCCTCTTCCCTCTCGTGCTCTCTGTCTCTCATTCTCTCTCTCTCAAATAAATAAATAAATCTTTAAAAAAAATTTATTCACTTGTTCAACAAATAATCATCAGTGCCTTCTCTTTCAGGCATTGTTGTGGGTACAGGAGATACTGCAGAGAAAAAGATAGGCATAATTCTTCTCTCATTAGACTAATGGTAAAGTTTAACATATTCCTAACCAAAAATTCTACTTTTAGGTCTATACTCTTAAGAAAATCTTGTACAGGGTGCCTGGGTGGCTCAGTCAGTTAAGCATCTGCCTTCGGCTCAGGTCATGATCCCAGGGTCCTGGGATCGAGATCCGCATTGGGCTCCCTGCTCAGTGGAGAGCCTGCTTCTCCCTCTGCCCCTCCCCCCACTCATGCTCTCTCTCTCTCTCTCTCACAAAAATAAATAAATAAAATTTTAAAAAAAGGAAAATCTTGTACATATAAATAAGAAACCATACACAAAATGTTTACTACACTGTGTAAAAGAAAAAAAAATGGAAATAAATGTCCATCATTGGAAAACTAAATTATAATATATTTATTCAGTAGAATACTATAAAGCAGATAAACTGAAAAAATTTGAGCTATAACTATCAACATGAACAAATCTCAAAAACACAATATTGAGTGAAAAAAAAAGTAAATTGCAGAATGATTACTGATAGACCAGGGTTACATTTAAATAAGTTTTAGAACCCCAGAAAGCAATACTGTATATACTTCATGGATACAAATATATATTAAAAGTTAAAAACATGCATGAGCATGGTGAACACAGAATTTAGAATAGTGGTTATTATCTTCAAAAAAGAAGCAACAGGGAAATGGATTAGGAAGGGATACACAGAGGTCCTTGTGTGTATCTATAAAGCATAATTTCTCTTAGAAGAATCTGAAGCAAATATGGCATGTTTAGATTGGATAAAGCTGGATGTAAGCAAGTGAGTGTTCACCATAGCATTATCTTTTTTTGCTATTACATTTGAACTGTTTTTGGTACCCTCTTTAACTACTCATTGCCTCTATCCTCTTCTCATATTTTCCCTCTCCAAACATCCTACATATCTCCTGGCTAGCATCTCAACTACTGGTCCTGCCAAGGGGAGACATTTTCCCTTCTTGCCTTTGGGTGATGCATCTGAGGCAGTACAGAAAGGCTGCTAGTGGGAAGGCAGGAGGAACAGGGCACAGGTGTTATAGGCTTTCAAGTGGGGAGGGAGTGGTAGGTAGAAACATGGTCACTGGAGCTCCCTACTTACACTCAGGTCTGTACCCAAACACCTGTCCTCCCCAGTTGGTCTGATTTCCAAATCCTGGTGCACCCAATGGACCCACTCACCATCTTACAAGATGGTCCTGACCCTCAGCCATCACCAAGATTTCTAGTGACTAAAATCCTCCCACTTTGCATGGACAATTTGTTCTCTCTTGATATCCCTGGACTCCTTCCCCACCTTGGACTCCTTGATTAGCTGTATTAATGCAGAGCCTCCACCCCATTCTTCAAGCTCTGAATTTAGATATTGAAGCACAGTTAGAGAAATTTCAAGAAATCCATACATATATTTATAGCAAACCAATTCTCAGCTCCTGATACTTGCTTTTATAACTTTCTGTATTTTTTTTTTTTGCTAACTTTCTGGCCTTATTACTGTAGTAGCTTTTCCAGACCACCTTTACTCTCTTCAAGCCTCCATCTTTTCTTCCACCTCCCCATACTCCTATCTGAGGATCTCACCATGGGAAAGCTGAAACGAAGCAAACTGTGGACACCTAGCACAAATGCTCCATCCCCAATCACCTTTACCTATTTTTATTTCTACATCTGTTCTCTCTTCCTTTGTTGTAGTATAGAAGGAAGAGATTTTCCTATTCCTTCCTGGAGTTAATTCATCTACCTGTGCTCTAAATTTCTTTAATTCTAAGCTGAAAGATATTATTTCTGTATCATGCCATCTTTTTCTAGCATCCTGTATAGTCTGTCATTTTCAGTTAGATTTTGTGGATTTTTCTTTTTCTTTTGAGTGCCTGCACCATGCTAGATGCAGTGGATATAATAAAGATAAAATGTGGCTCCTGCCCTCAGCTGAGTAGGGGAAGATGGTGACATGCTATTTCCCTGACTATTATAATATAGTCAGCATGACACAATGACAAATAGTTCTCCAGGTGTTCACAGGAAGGAGCAATTATTCTGATGGGGGATTTTTATTTCCTCAAGTTTCAACTGCCCCCAAGCCAATTTCCCCATTCCAGCAGCAATAAAATAGAAAAGGAGAAAATGCAGGAAAATTCATTCATTAATCCATTCAGAAAACATTTATTGAATGCCTACTATGCATCAGCACTACTGGGGTGCTGGAGGCTTCCTAATAAGCAAAAACAGACAAGGTCCTTGCACTCCTGGAGCTTATGGATAATTGAACAAGAAAAGTCTTAATTACACAAGTAAGTATGAGCTATAGTAAGTGCTAAAAAAAAGACAATGCTGGATCATGTAAGAGAGCATAATAGAAGATGTGGTCTGATCCCAGGAAGCAAAGAAGTCTTCCCTGGACCTGCGATAATGGAACTAAGAACTGAAGAGTGAGCGCTGGTTATGGAGGCAAAGACGGAGGCAAGATGAGGGCTAGCCTGTGCAGAGCTCCTGTCTGGGAAGGGAGCTCGACAAGTACACAGGCTTGGAGGAGGCCATCAAGGGAAGGTGATACCATGGAAGGCTGGGGTGCATGCATGTCAGGTGAAGAGATGCCATGGGGAAGGAACTCACAGGCTCTTTATTCTAAGAGCCATGGAGCTGTTGATGATTTAAACAAAAAGGGAACATAATCAGATGTATAAATAAATGAACACTCTAGCCTCAGTGTGAGGAGCAGTGTGGAGGGTTTGGGGGTCAACTCTTCTGAAATTGAAAGAGCACTGGACTTGGAATTGGGAATCATAGGTTCTATCTCCAAGTTTTACAAGTCCAGTGACCTTGGGTGAACTCTTGTTCCTGAGGCTTGTTTCCTCCTCTGGATACTAAGACTATTGGAAGAGTATGTATGTGACTAGGTCCTGGCCCACAGGAGGTCTTCAGCCCATTTGTTTAATCCTGTACCTTTTTTTTTTTTTAAGATTTTATTTATTTATTTATTTGACAGAGAGAGATAGCGAGAGCAGGAACACAAGAAGGGGGAGTGGGAGAGGGAGAAGCAGGCTTCCCGCTGAGCAGGGAGTCCAATGCGGGGCTTGATCCCAGGACCCTGGGATCATGACCTGAGCCGAAGGGAGACACTTAAGCACCCCCTCCTGTACCTTTTTAATTTTCTCTAAGCCTATAGCCAAAATCCATTTGACAGGTAGAGATGTGGTGAGGGGTATAGACTATGGAGCCCACAGCATTTCTGTGGCTGAAGTTCCAAGAGCTTCAGGCAAACTTCACAGGCCCAGAAGAGGTGGAGTCACTTAAATTAGAACACCTTTTTTTTCTAATTTCAAAATTGTATTTGTCGAAAACTAACTTAGCAGAGCTGAATGGCCTCTTTGACCTACATCGTAAGTAATGAGATCTTGATCTAAGAATTATTGCAATCCCTATCATGAATTGGCTGGCTTGTTTGAGCAGAAGTGTAATGTTTTTTTAAAATCCTGGCTTCTTCAAGACTTCAACTTTCTGCTAGGTACTGGCTGGAACCAAGAATTTTAATTGTTTCATTCCTTTCCTTGTTGTGATTGTTTTCTATTAATGGGTTAGTCAAATAAGAGGTTAAGCTAATAAGTGACAGGGATGGGATCCAAATGCAAGGAGTCTGGCTTCAGACTTTGGATGTTGCCAGGCCACTCTGCCTTCTCACTAGTCAAAGCAGGCTCAGGAGCCAAACAGATAAAACACCTAGATTTTTGCTTTCTCATTAAATGAGAGAATAAAGCCATCTTCACCATTATCTTCTCTCACAGATCTTAGAGGCACAGGAAAGTCTTAGAAACCCAGGAAGCTCATCCACACACATAATTTAGGTTTAAGGGATTCCTGATCTCCTGCTTATGGTAGGACTACAGTGATGAGAGATATTCTCCTCCCTCCTCATTGGAGAATATCACCTCCTTTTACAGCCTGTGAACCATGCTCCCTTCCTTACCCCAGTTCATATGTTGAAGTCTCAACTTCTAGTACCTCAGAATGTGACTGTATTTGGAGATAGGGCCTTCAAAGAGGTAATTAAGATAAAATGAGGTCGTATGGTTGAACCCTCATTCAATATGACTGGTTTCCTTATAAAAAAGAAGAGATTAGGACACAGACCACACACCAAGGGGCAGCCCTGGGAGGATACAGAGAGAAAGTGGCCATCTGCATGCCAAGGAAAACAGGCCTCAGAAGAAACCAAATCTGCTGATGCCTTGATCTGGGACTTCTAGCCTCCAGAACTGGGAGGAAACAAATTTGTTTTATTTAAGCCTCCTAGTCTATGGTATTTTGCTATGGTAGCCCGAGCTAATTAATACAGAGCCTCATGTAGCTCTACCAAATCCACATAAAATGAAAAAACCTGATTAAGTTTCCTTGCTTTCCTTCTCCTATGGAATAAATCTGACTCTGTGACAGTTTTCTATATTTTGTGAATGAGGCTGCCTACTGCTTAAGCAAATTGCTTTTCCATATCTTTCAACTTGACATTGCACAGGTCTCACATTTATTGACCATGTTGATGATTTGGAATCTCCTCTCTTTCTTCTCTCTCATTTCTCTCACAAAGATATATAAGCTAGCACTTTGGCAACTAAATTGCTTAGAGTTCTCAAAGTATAATTCAGTAGCTAAGCACCTTTCACTAGTTTATTCATATATCTTTGTAAGCTAAATAGTTTTTACCATGATCAGTGCTATAAACTGTTTCTCCAGGAATCTTTCAAAGTTGTGGGCTTTGGGGAGACAAAGTACACTCTGCCCTCATAAAAGGATTCCATAAACGATGTCTCTGCTGTTTTTGCCTCTAAGGTGGTAGGTCTGCCAGAACTCCACAGCCTGTAGGAGAGGGTGGGGCCACGTCTCTTTGAAGAGCCAAAGAGGTTGGCTCCATTGCCCCACCAGGTTCATTGGCATTTGAGTTGATTTTAGTCCCTGAGGGCAGCTATCAAGCCTCACCTCACTCTGTCTGCTGCTTCTGACAGAGGCTTCAGGAGAATGAATTAGAAGCTGTTGGCCCTGTTCTTTGAAGTATCTGGATGTGCACATACTGCTTGTTCTAGGTTTAGGCAAGCCAAGGATGCTAACCGGTTTGTCAGTGGAACTGCTGCATAAGAAAGGATGGAAAGTAAATTTGCAGGAAGATTCATCTGAAAAAAAAAAAAAAATCTAATCACAAGACACTCAGTGGCCCAACTAGGCTGTAAGTAGATGCCACCTCACAGCAGAAACTTCAGAGCAGGAGGCCCACCTGGCCATGGCATTGGCCCCTGGGCAGTGTGATAGCCAGCTTCTGCCTGGAGCATGGGCACCTTGGGATCCTTATTCTAAGGGGTTCCCATTCTTAGGAAGGAGAGGACTGGTTCTCTGCCTTGTTAATTCACATCATTCAACATGTCCCTATTGAATGCCTGCCTTGTGCCGAGCATTATGCAAGATGTGGGAGAACAGTGGTGAAAAGACAAACATGGTCCCTGCCCTTTGGGCTCAATAGTATAGTTGTGCAGAAAGCAAAGATTGTGTTTCCTTCCTCTACCCACACTCTGTATCTCCATCTTCTTTGTCCTTTCTTCCATTCATCTGTCCCCTGTACTCCTACTCCCAGAGGTTGGCATCTGAGGAAGACAGCCACAGGAAGAGTGATGCTTATCCCAGGGCAAGAATCTTATCATCTGGGTAGAAGACCTTTATGATAAATGAGCATCTTGTGGACCCTCCAGTTACACAATCCTGAATCCCTTCTTTTGTGATGAAATCTGCTCAATGCACTCATAGTGTTGAGCTTGGACGCCTTGTGGAGGTACATGAAGGCTGCTCCAGAGTGCCAAGAACTGCAGAGTTAGAGACCACCAGGCTTGCAAATCAGCAGTGCATGTTGTCATTAGCAAATGAACAGCTGAGTGGCACTGAATTTCTCTGCTGAGGCTCTTAAATACTTGTCTACTCAAGCTCCTAGTTTAGTTCCTGCTTCCTGCAAACAGATTTATGTCCCCACATACACAGGAATAAGAGGTCTGCTGGCAGTGAGCCCCAGAGAGGTAGTGGGGTTTATAGAGGATATGCTGACAAACAGACTTGCTGGCAGCTGTTGGTCCCAAGGATGCCAGCCATAAGATTTAATTTCTCCAGATAGTATATGAACTGAGGATGGGTAGAGATCACTCTTGATCAAAGACAAATGTTCACCTGAGGTCCACACCTGAGAACTTTGTCCCTATCCCTACTAAGTTTAATGCCTTTTCTTCTATTGCAAGACTAACTAATCATTTCACTTGCTAAGAATTGAATGATAGCAAGCTTCAGTATTACCGTTTAACAGAGCCAAAAATATTTCTTTGAAATACAATTTCTTTTTTTGGCTTTAACAAAACCTCATCAGGTCTTACTAAAAGGATTAGCATCTGGAGTTTTATTTGGATAATCCAACGCTGGATCAAATTTGAAAAAAAAAAGTTTAGCTTGCCTTAAAAATTTAAGGCAAGGTTACACTTGGACATTCCAAGAGGCAGAAGGAAATGATAAGGGGATTATGATTAAGTAAGAAGGAGTGGGCATGGCTCTTTGTTAAGTCTGACCTCAATCAAATGCATGGTGCTGGGAACTTAGCTCATATTTATTGAATAAGTAAGTGACGGCCCAAGAAAAGAAATTGACCAATGCTAAAATGATAAATAAATCAGGATCCCCATCAGGTCTGAGAGTGTAAGATCCAATTATTTCATCTTTTTCTAAACAACTTTTTTTGTCCGTATTGGATAATCTCAGTAAAAGTTTGCTTATGCAAACTAAATTTGAAATTAATTTCAATTGTCCTTGGTAATCATCTATTAAGGACAGAGCATAAGGGATGATAGTTATGGCCTAAAAAGAGATATAAAGAAAAGTATTTGAGAACCTAGTAATGATTAGATTGATGTGAACCCTGAATTCAACTGGGATAAAAATGCCTACCTGGCAGGTTTTTGTGAAAATTAAATGAATTAATGGGTATAAAGCATCTAGCATAATGCCAGCTGTAGAGAAACTTCATCTTTGCAAGAGCCAAAAGTTTTCTAACCACTTGGGTGAACTTCTGTAGAGTCAGTCTTAGAGAACAACTACTGAGAACTGTTATTTTCAAGTACTCTATGCTGTTGCTTAGAAACGCGTATTATTTTCCCAGGAAAGACGCTTGGCCGTGTTCAAGGGAGTTTGGCTACTGGCAGTCTCAACTCCTTTAACATTTCTGATATATTCAAAATAAAAGATATATGAAAGGAATATCTAGGCCCTTTGGTCAAGTTTTCCCATGATACTGTGAATCTCTTAGTTTTATATCATCCTCTCCTTAAAATTTTCTCCCGATTGCCTGTGAGAAATGAAGTCCAAATCCCTTATAATGGCATTCAAGGATTTTCGCAATTCAGATCTTAACTTTTTTCAAAGTCTCATCTCCCTCTCTCCCTGGAACATTTATCCCCTTCCCCACCTCTACATCAAACTCCTCTTCATCTGTGGAGAATCTCCTCTGTAAAGCTTTATGGCTTTGGGTAGAGCAGGGTTCTTACAGTCCTTTCTTATTTCTTTCAATCCCACAGTACTTTTCATGATTTATTGTAATTATTTTCATGTGTTTGTCCTCACTGGACTACAAAGTCCTGGAGACCAAGGCCTGGGTATTGAGAGTCACTATATTAAGAGCTATGGAATGAGTAGAAAAGGAACAGTAAATACAGTGAAAAAGAACAGATGATAATTTATATTCACTTAATATCTGCTATAAGCTGGGTATTGTGCTGGATGCTTGCCAGGATATAACTGATACGATGTTATTTAATCTATTCAACAACCATGCAGGCATTAATCCATTTACAGATTAGTAAAAGGATTTAAGGATAGAGTGACTTGTTTAGACTAATTAAGAATAGTACCTAGATTTGAATCCTTTCTGATGCTCCAGAAAAACCCAGGCTCTTTGCATTACAGCAGGCTGGCTTGAGAAGGGAAATGCTACAGTGGAAGATACAGGCTGGCATTAGTAAGCAGTACAGATTTGATAGGGGAGGAAAAGCAGCTAGGAGCCTAGCTACTGGAGCAATTGAATTGTGGAGTAATGAGGGCCTGGAAAAGAGTAATAAATAAAGAATAATTAATGAAAGTGATAGACATTGACAAGGAGCCAAACTGAGAACCAAGCTAATGAAAAGCAGATTCATAGAAATCACGAATGCAACACAGTACATGGTCCGAATGTGGTTAGGGGACAGAGGACCTGTAGTAGGGACAGGACACAGTCCTTAGCCTGAATCCTCAGAGGCTCCTGGCCCTGTGCTGGGATACAATCCAGTAGCATGTGGAGCAGAAAACCACAAGGACTCAGGTCCTGCCAAGAAATCATAATCTGTTCAGTCCTATGTGAGTATCTGAGATTTGACATGAGAGGTGTTCAAGGTATTTTCCCCCTAACTATGAACCTAAAGGTGGTCTACAAAAATAATAGATTAAATCCCATTTCTCTCCCAGCTCAGATTTGTCAAGGGGATTTCAGTTGCTGTGAAGAAAGGACAGCATCTCAGCCCCACAAATGCACTAATAGATTGGAGGGTTGTTTGAGTTGTGTTTGGCTGAATATCACAGTACATGGAAAGGCTGACCCTGAACTACCACTAATACTGTTTGAAATCTTGTTTATGTAGCATGATTCCACATGTATGAATTCTTTCTGCAGCCATTTTGGCCAAATATGCTACTTGCCAGTCTGTAGTATTTGACAAAATGTGTGGTCTGATGCTGAACATAGAATTGTCCTCCTGGTTCAAGTCTTGGGTCTTTGCTCTTTTTTTCTACTCTTTTCTGTTCTGCCTGCTCTCCCCAACCCCCACCCCCACCTTTTTGGACATTTTGTTTCTATAAGGTCAAAGTAGTTTAGGGACAAGAACCAGATAATTGGGAAGAAGAGGTAGGACAAAGTGAGACCATATTTTTTTTTGTAACTCCCTCTTATTTGCATTATTGGGCAACTTCCTGGTAAACTATTCCTTTATTTGATCTTACCAAGATAGAAGTTGTATTTAACTGGAAATTAGGGCAATTCTCCTTCTCTGGTGAAGTTGTGCTTTCTTTTTAGGAAGTGTGATTCTTTCACAGGCATTTAATTCAATTTAAAAAAGAAAGAAAATGGAACTTTTGGCTGCAAACTCAAGCATTATGAATGAAATTAAAATGCCCAAGTCTGTGCTCAAGCACATTATGTGGATTAATGATACTCCTTTGAGCTCGTCATGAATTCAGCTATTTTGAGTTTTGGTGACCCATGAAAAGAGCACTTTCATGACTGCTTTTTGTTTATATCCTCAACTTTTTTTTTTTTTTTTAAGAAAAGTGCAGAAATTCTATTCGTATTTAGACCTGGTCAATTTCATAGACTACCTACTTTGCTGGCACAGAATTGAAGGTTTTTGATATTTCAATCACTGACATTTGGCTGTTACATGTGATTTTTTTCACCTTATTCATTATAGAACTAGATTTATCACGCCTGATGTTTTTCTTTTAAGTATGTGCCGGTTTTGCTTAGAAACATGTTAGAGACTTATATAGAGCCTCACCCCACATTTCACTAAACATATGGAAGGGAAATCATTTTGCAGGATGTAATTCTAGAAGCTAGGTCACCTGCTAAATCACTTTGGAATTTGATATCCTTAAAAAAAAAAAAAAAAAGCCCACAGGGATGAAATACCATATGTTAGGTGCAATGTGGGAATCTGAATCTTTTTCTTCTCATTTATTATGTAAGTTTTAAAAACCACATGTTCATCCAGCTGTTTCTCATCAGTTTTGTTTTGTTCCCATATAAACATATACACATAAAATAGACAATTTTAATGAAAAGAGAAATTCTCTTTTTCCCTTAAAGTTTCTTTGATGATGGAATTCATGTAAAGCTCTGAAATATGAAAATGTATAAGTTAAGAATCCAAAAGAGAATTTAAAACAAAATGCATTTTGATTGTCTCTTTGTTTTGTCTCCATTTTTCAAATATGTTCATTCTTTTAACTCTATAAAACCACATGGGAATAGCACAATTTTAAAATAATATTAGCAAATAAGGTTTTTGGTTTCTTTTTAATGAGAAAAGATCAATCAGAACATTTTTGCTGACAAGATCAACACAGAGAGGAATACTGGCTGTTCAGAGCATGTTGGGACATAGCCTTACTGTTGTCTCACCTATTTATTTATTTTTTTTGGTAATTTTTAAGATTATTTATTTATTTATTTTTGAGAGAGAGAGAGCAGGAGTGGGGGTAGGGGCAGAGGGAGAAGTAGAATCCCTGCTGAGCAGGGAGCCCAACACAGGACTCAATCCCAGGACCCCGGGATCATGACCTGAGCTGAAGGCAGACGCTTAACCGACTGAGCCACCCAGGTGCCTGGTCTCATCTATTTAAAAGCTGTCTGGGCATATAGTCCAGAGTGTTTATCTGATACATATTGACTTATAGCTTTTAGCTATCTTTATATAGAGCTTTGGAAAGTTCAAGAGGTACAGCATTTCCAACGGTTACAAAGTAACATAGAAAATATTTGGTTGTATCTTTTGTACTGAATTTTACTTAAAGAATAGTAACTTAGCTATTTATAGAACTTTATAGCTTTATGGTTTTCATATACATTCTCCCATTTGATCCTCCCAAATGTATACCTCTTTTACCATGAATTTAAGGTACAGGGGACATAGATAATTAAAATGAGTGTCAGGGCGCTTGGGTGGCCAGTAGGTTAGGCGACCAACTCTTGGTTTCGGCTCAGGTCATGATCTCTTAGTCATGAGATTGAGCTGTACATCAGGCTCCACGCTCAGCATGGAGTCTGCTTCAGATTCTCTCTCCCTCTCCTTCACCCTCCCCCTCTACCCTTCTCCCCACTCATGCTCTTTCTCTCTCAAATAAATAAATAAAATCTTCAAAAATAAAGTAAATGAGTGTCATAAAATGGGCCCATTCACTTTGGCAGTGTACGCTACCATATTAGGGTCAATTGAGCTACTAAAGATAGGATAATTAGCTAGACCAGCTCCAAAGAGCTTTGTCCTTCTCTAAGTTAATGCCGTTGCCATTTGTCTTGTGACTTACAGGATGTAGGGGGCCATACAAAAGTAAATAAGGTAGGTTCTACATAAACTGGGATCAAGTCTCACAATATATGGAATGTCAAAGTTAAAGAAACCTTACATACCATGTGGTCCAAGCACAATTCAGACAGCATCCCTAATTTCCCCCACTTTTGCTTGGATACTTCCAATAAGGGACATAGCACCTCACAAAGTAGCTTATTCAGCAAACTCATCATTTGCATTGATACTCTGGTCCAAGTCATCATAATCTTACCTAGCCCACTGAATCTTAGCAGGTCTTCCTGCTATCATTCTTTTTTTTTTTTAAGATTTTATTTATTTATTTATTTATTTGACAGAGAGAGAGATAGCGAGAGCAGGAACACAAGTGGGGGAGTGGGAGAGGGAGAAGCAGGCTTCTCGCCGAGCAGGGAGCCCGATGTGGGATTCGATCCCAGGACCCTGGGATCATGACCTGAGCCGAAGGCAGACGCTTAATGACTGAGCCACCCAGGCGCCCTTCCTGCTATCATTCTTGTCCTACACCAATCTCTATGATCTATTCTTCATACTGCAGCAAGTAAACTTTTAAAAATGTAATCAGGACAAGTTATTTTCAGGTTTAAAAATCCTCTAATGTAGGGCGCCTGGGTGGCTCAGTTGGTTGGGCGACTGCCTTCGGCTCAGGTCATGATCCTGGAGTCCCGGGATCGAGTCCCGCGTCGGGCTCCCTGCTCGGCAGGGAGTCTGCTTCTCCCTCTGACCCTCCCCCCTCTCATGTGCTATCTGTCTCTCTCATTCTCTCTCTCTCAAATGGATAAATAAAATCTTTAAAAAATAAAAAAATAAAAAAATAAAAAAATAAAAAAATAAAAAAATAAAAAATAAAAATCCTCTAATGTATTCCCACCATGCTTTAAATCTAAATCCAAACTCTTACTATGGCCTTAAGGTCCAATGACCTGGCTTCCTGCCTACATCTCCTGCCCCTCCCCTTCTTAAGTGCTCTGCCCTGACCACATGGGTCTTTCTACTGTCCCCATTTCATGACATTTGTACACTGCTCTCTGAGCCTGCTGAGCTTTTCCCATGCATCTGTGTGTGGCACACTCCCTCATTCAGTCAGATCAATGCTCAAATATCATCTCCTCAGATCACCCTAACTAAAATAGGTCCCCCCAGATCACTCATAAACACTTGACCTGCTTTATTTTTCTTCATAGTTTTATTGCTCCTTACATTATTATTTTTTATATTCAATTATAATTAACATACAGTGTTATATTAGTTTCAGATGTACAGTATAATGACTCAGCAATTTTATATGTGTTTATTTGTGTGGATGTTTATTGTCAACCTCCCCACTGTACTGTAACTCCGTGAGGTAGGGACTTTGTCTCTCTCATTCTCTACTATGTTGTCATACAGTAGGTATTCTATATATGTTGATGGAATGAATAAATTATTTAAAAAATTTCCTTTCCATTCTAAGACTGAATTTATGTGGCGTGAAAGATGACTCTAAGATTCCATCCCTGGGTAACTGAAAGAAGGTGGAAGTGGGACAGCAGGAATTGTAGGAATAAAGAGTTCAAAGGCACCTAATCCAATCTACCCCTTTACTCTAGAGATAAGTTGAATGATGACCTCTAGATCATACAGCCAGTACATCATGGACTAGAATCCATGTCTTGTGTAAATTTCCCTGATTTGTGTGTTTTTGTTTTTTTTTTACAACACCACACTATCTCATTTAAATCAGCAGAAGGAGATGAGGTTGGGGGTATAGCTAAAATGGTAAAGGAAAGATGATAAATTCAGCTTTGGATATACTGAGTCTGAAGTGGTACTGGAACATTTAGATTCAGATGTCATGTACCACAGATGTAAAAACTGAAACTCAGAAATGAGCTCAGAAACCTGTATGGATTTTGTAATTCCAACTGTTGGAAAGGATGAGATTGCCAAGAGTAGAGACAGAGGAAAAAAAAAGAAAAGAAAATGGAAAGAAGAGAGGGAAAAAAGTCTAAGTCAAGAAACATTACATAGAAGAAGTTTGAAAGGAAAAAAGGATCCAAGTGGTCTCATAGAGTCAAAGAAGAAAGAAAATCAACCTAGGGAAGGTCAAGTAGGATAAGTACTAGGCAGAAGGAGATGCAGTTTCTTCTATCCCACAATGTGGGATAGAAAGTCAAATTTCTCAGGACTGAGAGAATAAGGGTGAGGGGCTTAATGGTTAAGAGCTCTGGAATTAAATTGCCTGGATTTAAATCCAGAGTTCAGCATTTACTGTCTGTCCTCAGACATTTTTAATGTCTCTAAGCCTTATTGCCTCATATATTAAGTAGGGATAAAATTAATATCTACCACATGAAAGTGTTATGAGAAATAAATGAAATAATCCATTTATATAGTTTAGTCCAATACCTGACACATAGTAACTACTCAATAAATTTAGATACTATTTCTCTTGGTAAAAGTTTAGAATATAGAGTAAGGAGAAAGATAAATTTTGGAAATTAATGGGGTCAAGGGAAGACTGCTCTTGAGGGGAAAATCCTGTAAAGAAAGGAAAAAGGCTTACAGGTTTAGGCACAGGGCTTAGGTTTAGGGAAGAGAAGATAGATTTTGAAATAAGAGCACAAACAGATTTTAGGGATGAGAAGAAATATGGATATTTTGATAAAGAGAAATGTATTCCAATGACACCTTTTTTTTTTAAAGATTTTATTTATTTATTTGAGAGAGAGAGAGAGAATGAAAGCGAGAGCATGAGGGGGGAGGGTCAGAGGGAGAAGCAGACTCCCCGCCGAGCAGGGAGCCTGATGTGGGACTCGATCCCGGGACTCCAGGATCATGACCTGAGCCGAAGGCAGTCACTTAACCAACTGAGCCACCCAGGCGCCCCCAATGTCACCTTGATAGATCAGTCCATGGTCCCAGCTTGTTGAGAGCTTTTGAGTCCTTATTTCTTATAATGCCACATGTTAGTTGATAATTCCAACACTCTGAAGTGATAAGCTTGATAAGTTTGATAAGCACTGCAAAGAGCTAAGGATAGATTCCTACAACATGCTGTGAGAAAGCCTCTCCAAGTTGCCATTGATCAACACTGAATCAAGTGGCTATTGATTTAACACAATCTTTTTAAAATTTCAGGTTGGAAAGCATCTGATAAGGCCCTCTGGCCCAATCTCATCTGAATTCTCTCCACATCTCTAGCAGGTAGTTTTATATAAGCTGTATTTGAACAACATCCCTTTTGATATCTTGCAAGCCAGACCTTTCTTCCTCAGATTAGATTCTTCAGCATATAAGTTTCTTCCCACTGAGTTGCCATGGGTCTTGAAATGTTCACATTCAATCACTTCTTAGGTTTAAGGGACAGAGGATTCTTTTCCTTTTCTTTTTAAAAAATATTTATTTATTTATTTTAGAGAGAGAGAGAGAAAGAGCAAGAGGAGGGGCAGAGGGAGAGGGAGAATCTCAAGCAGATTCCCCACTGAGTGTGGAGCCTAATGCAGGGTTCTGTCTCAGGACCCTGAGATTGTGACCTGAGCCAAAACCAAGAGGGTGACACTCAACCGACTGAGCCACCCAGGCACCCTGACAGAAGGATTCTTTCAAACAAATACATACCTGGGCATAAAGACACTGGTAATGACTTGTCTGTAACAGTTCTTTGTTAGTCACATAGAATGACCTCAAAGGTAGGTAAATTCTAATGTGCAGTAGGAGACGCTAGAGCACAGAGGATGTTTAAGAGCATAAGATACTGCTAAAAGGGTTAGTCCTAGAGAGTGGCAAAACAAAAGCACAAGGTATCAGAGGAAGGGAAATATTGAAATCATATTCATCCTTCTTCACACCTTTGGCTTTCTCTGACCCTAGGTGGGTAATGGGTGAGCTACCATCTAAAGAGGAGCCCAGGTCTGAGCATTTACTTGCCACCATTACTGGCAACAAGATAGTCCATTTAGTCCATTTAAATGGACCCAGCCAGCAGTGCATGGATCTGGTCTGAGCTAAGACAGCTAAAGATATTCTCACTCTACCTGTGGATAAGATTTCTAACTCCAGACGCATAATGCCACCACAGTCCAGATATAGTCCAACCCAGCCCAGTGCAACCCACTACTCTCTGAGTTCAGCTAATCTGAACTTTGTGTTTCCTCATTTGTAAATTTCCTTACCTATTAGAATTCAGAGAGCTGGTTAAAATGCTCTGGTGGGTGTTCCCACTTTTAAGTTCCATGATACTAGCTCAGCTATAAGATCTCCCTGGCGACTCAAGAGGTCATGGCAAGAGGTGGGTAGGCAGTGGCAGCTCCAGAATTTCAACCTAGGACACAGCTGGGGGTCAATCTACTTAAAGGGGAAAGCTGCAGGCTTGTCATGGATCTGCATCTTCTTGGCAAGTGGCTGTTTTTACCTTAATTGCATAAGCATTGGGGGGACTTAGGGGAGGTTAACAAGAATTGGGGGAATCTAAACCTCCCCCACAAATAACCCCTTGTGCCATTTCTGGAAATAGTTCTAGGTAGATGGTGTGGTAATTCTTCCAGCTCTATACTCCTGGCAATCTCCATATCCTTTGTTCAGCTTTAGGAAACTAAAAGATTCAACAGTGGTTATTTGAACATTACATCCACCATCAGGAGATACTCCTTTTTCATCAGGAAACTTTGGTTATCTCTGTGTGCTTTCTCTTCTGCCTGAGTGTGTAATGTGAGTTGGTTAAGATTTGGCCAAGAGAAGTATAAAAGAGAGACTAGACAATTTGTTAAAAACAACAACAACAAAGAAAAGAAAAGAAGTTTAAAAAATTCTTCTTCTTAATTCAACAATGAAATTATGACTGTTAATGAAAAATGAACTGGTCAGGATGCCTGGCTGGCTCAGTCAGGCATCTGATTCTTGATCTCAGGGTCCTGAGCTCAAGTCCCACATTGGGTGTGGAGCCTACTTTAAAAGAAGAAAGGAAGAAAGAAAGGAAGAAAGAAAGAAAGAAAGAAAGAAAGAAAGAAAGAAAGAAAG